>NW_026863720.1:0-254505 GCF_026571515.1 Ruditapes philippinarum | reverse complement strand
AAATTATGAATTAAAAAGAAATACTTTAAGAACAATGTTTAATTTCAAGTTGTGAGTAATAAAGATAATTTTTATTGTTTTTTGGCTTTTTGTCTGTTAATTCGGAAACTGTAACGGCTTTTGAAGACTTGTAATTGTGATGTAAAGTTACAAGCTAAATGGTTTTATATATCGATTACATTTTCTCATTATCATCGTTAAAGTCATCATAAACAATTCCATGTCTTGAAATTGAACTAAAACTAAGATGTATTGCAATGACTTTGATATTTTTCCTTTGTTTATATAGACAACCGGCGATGTGCGTTATGTAGTTATAAGATAATGATTGTCGCACATCGAAACAATGCGCAACAAAGTATATGAATAACTTCATTAGTTGCCCTTTGTACGCTAAAATACGAAAATGAAGCAAACAAATCTAACGGCAGCCACAACAATAACGGCACTTGATTTAGAATTGTTTATAGATTGAAAAGTACTTTCAACAGTTACTGAAAGAGATTAATTCAATTCCATTATGTAGATGAATTTGAAATTTTTACAATATCCTGCAAATTGGCTGATTAATTTGGCCAGAATATCTCTATAGAAATACAAGTATGATTTAAATAAGCGTGAAAAGCACACACAAGTAAAAGAGTTTGTATGCTAGACAACGGATCTGAGTTTAATGTTTGAAATCTGTCCAGAAATCTCTTATTATATTTCTAAATATGATAAAGGTTTGCGTTCAAATGTATCCAAATGAATATCTTGAAGTGCACAATATAAAAGGCATGTCTTAGAGTTGACGCCATCTACGTATGTCGATTATTTGTATTTTACAGGCATTTTATTATAACTAAAAAACCACCACCCTCTCTACAACCATCCAGCCAAAACCACCAAAATAAGAGAGCAGGCAATCTAAAATGCAAACAAGAAATCAGTCTGAAACCAAGGCGACACATTTATGATCTACATTTAAAGTTTTGATAATGTGCAGTTGTTCTACTTCTATTTCTTTTGCAAAGCCATGTCTTTGCTCTTAAGAAGTTTTAGACCAAATATCCATCTAGTCACCTAATCTATTCCGTACCTTCAATTAAGCTCATGTTACTTGTTTGACCATTACATTTCCATCTTCGGCGTTCAAACATTTCGATCAGAATTCAATTTGGTCATGTCCATTATCATTAGTTGTATCATTTACGAAGCGATATGCGATGCAAGATGGTATAAGCACGGTAAAATATGATAAACAAGATCAACAAGAAAAGGCAGCGTTCAATGAACGTAAGGTCCAAAGACAATAATGTATATGGCGGATGCAATACAGGCGCTCTAAAAATACAATTAAATAAATAATTATATGACATGGGACAAATGATAACGAGATGATTGAAATAGTGGACAACTTAAATTGTTATGATGTCCTCTCTAATTATACCTGTTCTTCTGTTTGAAGCCAAAACACATTGGCAGAAATAAGGTTTTAAGGTTCTTTATTTTATAATGAAAAACTAAAAGGAACACACGTGTAAAGTGCCAACCTTGATATGAAATATATAGCATATTAACGATAAACGAACAATTTGTCTTTTAATTTGATGCCTCAAAAATAAAATGGACTGTATTCATTGAAGAGCGGAAACAGGTACACGTAAAGCAGATGACGTCAGATGCCTAATTTGAAACCTACATCAAAAGCTATTATCACTCATACAGATTAACTTTGGGCGATATTGATTTAGTTTCAACATAATTCAAAACAGGGGCAAAATAATTTTTCTATTGTCGATCTTTGCACGTTTTTTTAAAAGATTTTCTTGTTCATTGTATTGATTTATTTTCTCAATATAATGATTATGTAAACGGGATTTCGTTATTTATCAAATTGGTGATTTAATAATGAATATTTTAAGAAGACGAGAAAAAACAACAACAAATAAACCAGGACTCAGTGATTATTTAATATATTTTGATTTTAAATCTTTTGATAATGTTGTTTTACAAAATCTGTTAAACAATCAACTAAAATAAACATTTTGGAAATACTACTTTAAATAGACACAGGTTACATAGATGAATATTTATATACACATTACGTGAACTCATTTTAAAGGGCATTATGATTAATATGGCAAATCTATTTAACAACTCACAGCTTTATCAGAACTCTGAATTGACACGCTTACAAAGTCTAAGCTGTAATTTAGTATAATACTATGTCTTTTGGGAAATTATTGAATTTCGTGATTTCCATAATTTACAAATTGCCAAAAAGGACAATCGAATTTTCATAGAAATGAAATTGTATTTATTGATGCAACCTTGAGAAAAGAATAACCAAATTTTCATGGAAATTATTCTGTGTATATAGATGCGACCTTGACTTGTTGTTCCAGAAAAATTGCCTGGGACTAATATCAAAGAAATTTAGATTTTCCATTGTACAAAACCTTTAAATAAGATGCGAAGCTCATTCAGTTGTCTTTGATTGTTGGTTTCTCTTAAAATAAAAAGAAAACAATAGAAATATTTTGATCTTCCTACTGAATTAATGGAAAAAGTGACATTCAGCATCTGGAATACGTTTCTACCAAAGGTTACGGAATATGCAGGACATCACTGTCAAAACTTATCATGTGAGGAAGCTATCCAGCTAGCTTACGGAACGTCGATGGTTCCACTCAGGTGCCCGTTCGTGCCTGAAATAATGCACGGAAGGGCACCTGAGGTCTTCCTCCACCAGTAAAGCTGGAACGTCGCGATATGACCTATACTGTGTTGATGTGACGTTAAACCCAAAACAAACAAACTGTCAAAACTTATAAACGATTTTGAGGACTATTTGTCAATGTGACTTAAATTTATTGCTCATAGTTTCAGGACTACAAGGATTATCATAATTATTTCCTTTATTTGTTTTGATACCATCACTGGAAAGTGAACATAAGAGAGCCACAAAAAGCCTCATTTAAATTAATACCCCGTTCATGATTTGCCTTGTGCTTTGCCCTATTTTGTCTGGTGTCATGCTGGTCTCCTTCCAGGTAGTCCTGTGTTGTCGGGTCTTGTTGGGGATGCGTTCATTGAATGCCATTCTTTCTTGTTGGTCTTGTTATTCATGTTTCAAAATTTCTTCAAGTTTCTAACTTAGCTTCAAAAATTCAATTATTAATATGTGTTATGGCTTTTTAGTTACACTTTCGATGATTTTGGTTCACATATCCAAAATCGTTACATTTAATCAAGATTAATTTACCAAATTTACATGGCAATAAGAAGGCTTGGCAAGAATTAAAATAAATGTGTGTGTATATAAGCCAAACAGAATCCTTTCAGTTATCAAACAACTTTCCAGTAAAGAGTTAAAGTAATTTAGAAGCAGACGTTTTAATTTCCGTATGCCCTGTTATATGAATGAAAATCGAACAATATGATTATTTCCCACGAATACGTTTTTATTGTTATATGAGATTTTATCTAACTCCGACAGAAGCCGTTTTCAATATTAAATATAGATCCTAGACGTCGTCTTGCTTACATCATTTCAAGCAAGAAAGTGGGTAGTGGAATAAACGACATATTTTTTATGTTTTCCAAGAAGTTATAAATTCGGTAGAGAAAGCTTGGCTTGGTGAAAAATAGATATACACAGTTACGTTTTTCCATACATTTCTCGACAAACAAAATTCGTGTTGAATTATCCATTCTCTAATAACACAGCTTAACTAAAGACACAAAAATAAGGTATAAATTTATATCACATTTCATTATATTTTTTCTCAATTCGAAAAGAATAGACTTCTTTACAATATATTTGAATAAACAAGACAGAAACAGTTCGTAGCATGCAATAACGTAGTTAATATAAACATTATATTACAATAGAAGCTATTATAATGTCCTTAAACGGTGATTAAACACTGTACATGATTTTAAAATGTCTGCCAACTTGATGATATCATAAGTACATTTCATGTGTGTTCATTAATGATTAAAGACGTGTGTCCTGTATAAATTTGATTATATTTTCACAAATTGCATTCTTTATTTTCCCAAACTTAAGAATAAAATATTATCAAACTTTTATTTTCCAATTACTGAACACACAAAGGAAATGAAGCTATATGAAAAGCAACATAAATTAGAACTAACGTACCTTGAATGTGGATAATATGCCCTTGCAATTAAAAAAAATTGTCAAATTCAATGTCCAGATAATTCAAAATATAAATGCCTAGATCAACCCGGAAGGTTGAGCTCCGTGATTCTCCAAAGATTTGCTTAAAACGCTTTTTATCATATTCTAAATCATGCAAGTTTTCTTGTCTAAAGATAGAAAATGTTGAAATTTATTTAGATTTTTTAATTAAATATATGAAGAAAGACACAAATTGTAACAATATGAAAGACATTTAGAACGATGATTATTATTTTTTCGAAAAGGCATATTCAATTTTGGGCCAGCCTATAAAGTTACATAAAAATGGAAAAGAATTTTTATCGGGGATATAATGATAAATTTGGGCCCATAAAGGGAAATGGGGTTTTAAAAACAAAAACCTTTTTTTCTTTGACTACCAAAAATTTTAATTCATAAAAAAGACCCAGATAAAAATTAAATTTTGGGAAACTATTTTTTGGGATTAAATTCTTAATTCTAAACAAAAAAAGGGTGTAAAATTTCACTTCCTTTTTAAGCGTATGTTTGGTTAATGTACTATACACGCTTTTCCCCCTGGGGCCGTCTTTCCCTTAAAAGGAAAATATTTAAGGATAAATTATTTTTTCATTTTTTTAATCTTGAAAATTAAAAATTTTTCAATTTGAAGTTTGAAATTTTTGTGTTGTTTTTATTTTTTTTAAAAAGATTAAGTGTCTATATTGGTAGACAGTTAACGGCTTAAGTCGTTTGCCATTTTTAACCAAATAAATCCGGTAACTTCGGAGGGTGAGTCATAATTAGCAATTCTTAGATAGCTAATAAAAAAAGAGCTGTTTTTGTCGTTCGATGATGCGGATAACAATATAGTAAAGAAAAATGAATTGGTCATGAGAGATATCGAGAAATGCAACAGCTTAAATTACAATCTAAGCATCAGCTTTACGTAACCCTAATTCTAAAAAAAACCGGAATGTATTGGAATTAAATATCGTGGAAGACCAGAAAAATATAATAGCACTGAAATGGAATATAGCGTATTATTTCAAACGTACGTATAGAAATATCATCGTCAATATCAGAAAAAATCCAAACAAAACCAGTGTTTTTGACTCCTCCCATGTGTTGTTTCTGTGTTCTTGTTTAAATTGTATCATATAAACTCAGCTGTTATGTATTATATTTCAGATTTGTATTAGAATGAATGCAAAATCTTCAGATTGGTGTGTTCTTCCTCGAATGTCAACATTTCATTTATCTTGTTAACATTATAGAGATGATTTCTACTGTATATATTGCATTGTGTATGTAAATATGTAAAAAAAACCTTAAATTATCACATACTAACTCACAGAATTGTTTTTCAATGTCTTTTTTTGGGATGTTTGGGGCACAAAAAATTGTTAGGAATCTTTTTTTAACAATTAATTTTATTTCTTGTAAACCCTTTAAAATAGAACTTTTAAGTTTTACGGAAATTATTTTTTAAATTTCCCATAACTGGAAAAAACTTTTTTGCCTGCGCCCTGTTTTAAAAAAAATTAAAAAACAAATGCAAACGGAAAATTTCATAAAATCGTGATGTCGTGTCGGAACATTTATGAAAATATACCCTTTGCAATTACTCTACATTGTTTTACATGAACAACCTGAATCAGCAGAATAAAACTTTTATCGAGAATGCTTGATTTAACATGTATGAGTAAGACTTGATCATATAAAAATTATTCATAACGTGCAGACGTGTGGTTCATCTAACAGGATTGATTAAAACAGAAAAGATATATGCAATATCCGTAATTATTGAGAAACATATTGACTTTATGTGTTAATGCACTTTATAGGGAAACAGGAATTGGCAAATTTACTTCAAATGAAATATCAATCCATAAATGATATCCTACATCAAATATTTATGGTCATTATTGAAATATTCTATATGCATCCTCCGCTAAATTCAAGTTTGATATTTTCAGATCTAGGTTTTCGCCAATTCTTTCGACGAAGATGATCATCAATGTAAATAATATACCTGTTTATGTTTAATGATTATTTAATGCATGAATCACTGCAAAAAATAAAATATATTACACTTGAATGTGATCCGAAATGTACGAACGACCGGTGGTGGCATTTCAACTTCTTGAATTTTCGGTTTGTGTCTTTACGAATTCACAATATCAACGATTTCAACTTAGGCCCCTTTTTAAGGCATGAGCCCCCTAATGGGCACTATAAAGAACTATAAAATTGACAACATAAGTCAGTTATATACCTTAATAGACACAAGAATTCAAAATTTGAACAAAGTTTACCGTATGGTTTACGAGTTATGGAGAGTTTTCTTAAGTAAACCTTGGCTATTAGAAGGGCTCTTCTTCAGAAATGAGAAACTCTAAACATTCTATTCTATCATTATGAAAAAATGTTTTCTTATAGAACATTTTTAAGAAACAAATAATAGCATTCAGCTAACAAATGAGCAAGCAAAATTATTGTTTCTTCCCTAAAATTAACTCAAATCAGGGGCTGTTTTCATAATTAAAAAAGTATATTGGTTGCCCTTGTCAAATATTAAATACTTTTATCGTCTAGTTTTTATTTTATTAGACTTTGAAAATATCAGGTACCATATTTGATAATAAATTTGGCACAATTTAGCCAATAAATGCCAATAACAATTTCATAATTAAAATGAAACATTTTTATCTTCTCAAGAGTGATCTGAGAGACACAAATGTTCAAAGAAAAAAAAGAAAGAAAAAAAAGTTGCCTATTCTGGGGCTTGAACCCGCACCCCTCAGTTACAATGCAGTTGACACTTGTTCTAGCCTATTTGAATACTCTTCAAAATGGAGGTAATGCATCAGGTGGATCATACCTTAATTGAACTTTCGATGGTTGTGGTTCACTTATCCAAACTTGATATTCTCATCGCGGATTTTTAAAAATCAAAAATACATCTTATGATAAAAACATTGCAAGAATGAAAATAATATTGTTGTTCATGAAGCAGACAGTCATCATACAACTTTCAAGCAAAGAATAAAAGTTATTCAGAAACAGACATTTGAATTTCCGAATGCCCTGTTGTAGCAAAATATTAACAAAAGTAAATAATATGAATATTTCTCAAAAAGATTTTTTATATTGTAACATATTGTGCACTTGCTAGATTTTATCTAACTCAGACACAAGGGACTTTCCATTATTCAGTATTCACTGATAGGGACAGACCCTAGACGATTTTTAAAAAAATAATTATGAAGACGCTAAGGAAGTAAATAAATTACACGCACTTTATTGAAACGGTCAAGTAAGTTTTTGCTTGGTAGAAAGGGTGGAGGAATATACATGTTAAAATTTTCCTTATTTCTCTTCTAACGAATTTTGGGTTTTTTACTGATTTTTCTAAGGAGACGAAAAAAAACTAAAATTATGAATAAATTTTTCCCTATTTTCTTTAAACGGGGGTCTTAAAATTGTATTTTTTATCCCAAAAGGTAAAAAATGAACGAATTATTTTAAAAATTTAAATCATCCCCAGGGTTTTTATTTTAAAACGTCCCCACGATCAAACGCTCTGCTATGTTGACCCAGGCCCTAGCAAAATTCACTCCAGTCAAATACAAAAATCTGAAGAAGGATGATTTAAAACAAAAAACCTTTTCATAAAAATGCAGATCTTTTTATTTAAAAATAAAGGGGAAAAATGCCCAAAATGCAACACCCCTTACCCCCCAAAAAAGGTTAAATTTCCCATTTTAAAAGATGCTTTTTAATATTTATTATATTGTATGTGAAATTCTTTGTAAGGTTATTTAATTTCTATTGAGCTTGTAATATATTACAGACTCTTACTACCTCATGATTTTATACATAATATAAAAGCCGTATGTAGAAATTAAATCTGTATTATAATTCAATAAGAAACTTTCATTTTGTATACATGAGAACTGGTATCGATCTTTCGCGTTTAATACTACAGTTTTATTTATTTATTTATTCATATTTTGCTATTTTATGTCAATTTAATGCCAGGTCACCTATATATTAAGCTGGTCTTATTTTTCTTTTTACCTTATGTGTGTTTTATTCTATCCTGAGTCAATAAGTGTTATAGATTGAACATTTTAACATAATTTTTAAAAGACTAGCATAGGTGTTGGTAAAAAGAAATATTTTTTTTAATTCTTGAAATTTCGCAAAAGCACCCAAAAGGAAGTTAGCTATATTAAAGGCAGCATAATATAAATTTGTACTGACCTTAAATACGGTTAACCTGCCCTTGCAATAAGAAAAGAACGAGGTATGTTCAAAAAGTTCATTGACTTTTGCTGTGATACTTTTACTTGGTTCATAAAAACAACATTGGTTGATATGAAACGAAAGAGTGTCTTTATTTCTAAAAGTAAGTTTTAATTTAATCTTGAAATTTTACTTCCTTTACGAACTATTTCCCCTTAAATTACCATAGCAATGCAACATCGGCGCACGCCGAAATTTTCATATTATGTTTAAATATAAACAAATATTGAAAAAAATGAACGGATATTTCATCAGGTAAAATGTGGGTAAACATCTATTAATATTCAAATGGCATACATTTGAAATTTGATGTCATTTGGACGTTGTATGGCTAAACAAACAAGTTTTGAGCAGCAGAAGACAGTAGCGTAAATTTCGAAATACGAAGCCCATTAAAAACTAGAAATTCGGTCTTTCGGAAAGTTTTGCCATCAAATTGCGGATACTCCTTCATCTTTACGAAAATGAGTGACCATAAATGTTTTTGTTGAAAAATTTTAAGTTCATGTAGACCTTACATAAAATGGATAGCATACAGCGTAAATTATCTGTCACGTTTAAATAGAAATTATTCAGAGTGAAATTTAATTTGATATACATTAAGTACCAATAAACGTATTGCAACAATATGTAGGACATTAAGAAAAAAAAATTATAACGATATTGCAACTTTTTGCAACGACATATTAAATCATTTCTTGGCATATTGTGTCTTTGTAGTTCCCATCAATTGGCAAGGGAGAAAATACAAAAGATTTATATGACCTTTGTGTTGATCCAGACATGGCAACAATTAATCAGGCATTATAGATATGATCTTGTGACAGCTTATTCCACAAGAAAAAGTGATCACGTACTGTAACAGACAATTTGTATAATAACTCTATTATTATCAGCCATGAAGCATAAAAAGAACATTATTGTTATTACATTATAAAGCAGCAAGATAATCATAACGTTTCTTATCTAGAGATTTTTTCGTAAAGCGACTAATATATTTAGAATATTGAAGTTATGCAATTGCGACAGAAATATTTGATGATGTTCAACAAGACATTAGTTATATTTGTTTTGCCTGATAATAGCAATCAGAAGATGGCAATGTTGTTATTTTGTGTTTGTCTCCTTGGTATATGTTCTGGGCTCAATATTGAAGAATTATCTTTCCTCTAACTTACATAAACCCTCTGCAAGAAAATGATGAAAAAGAAGGCATTGCTCTGTTCCGTTATTTGGATCTTGCTACAATTTATCAAACATAACTGATAAAATCTGTGACAGCTAATTTCGCACGGAAGGATGATCAGGCGATGCTACGGCCTGATTTCAATCACTCGAAAGCGAATTGGTCGGGGATTTGTCATGAGGTATTCAGAAGTTTAGTATTTAGAAAGATTTAAGCATAAACAAAAGCAACTTGTATTAAAAGTAATGTATTTTAATCGTTATTGTTAATTAGTATGAAAAGTTTTTTTTTCTTATAACTGCTTTAACCGTATGATGGATCTTGACAAATGGTTTCAAAATTGTCTTAATGTCAGAATACGGTTGACATGGCAACTAGGTAGTTTACTATAGAGTCAAATACGGTATCTTATTGATTTAAATGTCAACCTGAGGCGTCCGTTGCCGAGTGGTTAAGGTCGTTGAATTCAAACCACTTGCCCCTCACCGCTGTTGGTTCGAATCCCGATAGGGACTTTAGAATATTTTATGTGAGGAAGCTATCAAGCTAGCTTATATAACGTCAGTGGTTCTACTCAAGTGCCCGTTCGTGCCTGAAATAATTCACGAAAAGGCACCAGAGTTCTTCCTCCACCGTTCAAGCTTGAACGTCGCCATATGACCTATACTGTGTCGGTGTGACGTAAATCCCAATCAATCAAACAAACAAACAAATGCCAACCTACTATAAACAAAAATGTTTTATTCATTTCATTATAATTACATTTAATTGTTTTTATTACTATACACATAATTTAAAATTGAACATGTTTAATTAAGACAAATATAATGAAAGAACAAATTTTCAATATTTTCATGAATACCGTAGTTGTTGTTAAGATAACTAAAAGGTAAAACGATCAGTCACAGTGAAATCATAATAGACAATTTCTGTATTTCATTATTGCAATAAGATAAATACCCGTCATACAAGTTTAACAAAATGTGCGACAAAAATTTCATTCGTTTTTACATTCATTTTCCACCTTAACTGTAAAATAATGATAATGAATATACCGCTCTGTACATCATTAGGTGTAATTTCCCATAGCTAAATCCGTAACGTACCGAGAACGGTGTTTAGCTAGGTTTTCGAAAAGGGCAATTTTAACTTCTTTAAAATTGACAGTAAAACAAATAAATATATGTGAACCAAAACCATTTTGGAAGCACCTGTAAATGTAATAAAGTTAAGTCTTGTAGATGATATACAGCTAAATTCAGAAAAATCAATGATGAATATGACGTATACCTTATTCAGGTGACAGACAAAAGAGAATCCTTCATGCCATATTATAACGGCTTCAGTCGTATGCCATTTTCATCTAAAGAAAAAATTGACTCGGTTGTCTCTAAGGATCTTTCAGAAAGAGCAATTCTTAGAAATCTAATAAACAGGGTTGTTTTTGTCATTTGATGATATGGGTAGAAACAAATATTATAAAGAAAGTCTCTTCCAGTGTAATGAAACCACAATCGGGATTTTTATACAATCTGATAATAAGAGATATCGAGAAATGCAACAGCTCTCACGACAATCTCAGCACCAGCTTAACAAAGTCTTAATACTAAAAAACGCAAGGTATGGAATTAAATATTGTAGAAGACAAGAAGGTTATTATAGCACTGAGATGGAATATAGGTATCTTTTCGGACTTACGTCCAGCCAGAAATATTATCGTCAATATCGTGGTTGTTTATAACACATGTGTGTTTCTGTGTGATGTTCACATTGGTATCATCCAGCTTTTACGTTAAATATTTTCAGATTGCATCAAAAAATTAAAAATGACAAACTTCTGTACATCATTTGTTGAACGCCGATATTTTATTGTATATTGGTTAACAAAATAGAGATTAATTTTGGAAAACTTTAATCTATATATTGCATTTGTGTTTGTAAAAAAGAAAGACTTATATCACCAAACTAGTTTTCTAAGGATAATTTATATCAATGTTTATATTGATGTTGTTGCACAAAAGTGTCTGCAACTTAGTTAAAATTTACCGGCTGCTGGAAAAAACTAACCAAGAAAATCAATAATCTGACACAACTTGATGGAATTATTCAATTTTTTTTTCATAGCAACTATTAATATTTTGTTTGAAAATTTGGCAAGAAGCAACCATTTTGTAAAAAGATATATTTGCTTACACACCCCTTTTTTCCTGATCATTTGAACACTTATTATAAAGAAACTACGCTTGAGAATTGTTTGTGTCCGCTCAATAAATAAAAGTATCTATATAATCTCTGTCCATGTCAGAAAAACACTATAATTCATATATATTCATAAATGATCTGTGATAGCTAATTCTAGCTTGTATGATGGAATTGATGTCAAATGTTTATTTCTTTTAGCTTAATGCCGACGAGCGAAGAAAATTTCAAAACGATAACTTTTTAAGAAACGGAAAAAGAATTAACAAAATGTATTTACAGATCACATAAAGCTATCCAATCAATGTGCAAATTATACACGTATGAATATTCTTTTTCTTTTTTATCAATCATGTAATTGTGGATTATCAGTGGCTAATTTATAGACTTAATTGCCTTTATTCTTTACAAAACCCTATTTTTTGATTATCTGAGGTATTTTATCTTAAATTTTGACAAATATCATCATGAATCGGAAGGGATGCTGGTTTAGAATTACAACTTGTTTCCATAACAAAGGTCAAACTAAGTCTACAAAAGAGTACCTTACGCCACAAAAAGTATATTTTTATAACAAATTGAAAAATTGAATCCTCTTAAATTTATAAGTATTAATGGAATAGTAAACAAAATGTACCTAACACAAATGGTCTATACGTATTCATAACATAAATATTGAGCAACCTTTACCTGTAGAAATAATACTGACATGAAATTAGGAATGATTTATTCTAGATGTATGACTTGATGCTAAATTATTGTTTTGCATTTCGTGCAGACGTGTCGTTTACCTCTAACAGTATTGATAAAAACAGGAATGGGAGATGCAATGACCAAGTAAAAGAGATATTAGGCTTAGTTCCTGAAAATGAATGATAATATATAGACTTTTATTAGTTTCATGTATTGTAAGTGGAAATAGGTCTCTATAGCTGTGCATTAAAACCATTTATGATAGATAGCCGTACAGCTATTTTTTCTGCTTCATGATTCATTTTAAAACGTATATTATTTTGTATCATCTGTTAAGTTGTAGTTTATTATTTTGTCTTTCAAAAGGTTTTTGTCATACATTTTTTAATGTTCTATACATGTAGATTTCATCCCTTGGAACAATGCATTCACCATAATTGTGTATATCATCGACTAAAATATATAACTTTCATGTTACAAAAATTTAGAACATTTTTAAAGAGCGATTTTTTAATTCCTATAAAGTTAAAATTTGCGGTATTTTTTTAAAAATAATAAAATTTCTGGTATCCAAAATCGTTTTTTAAAGTAAAATTGAATTTTTCTTTGAAAAAACTTATTATTGAGGGCCCCTTGGTTTTTCCGAAGGTTGTTTTGGAAGAATATCAATTCAAATGTTACTGCATTTTATTGGCAAACCATTGCCTTTTGCAATACATACAAAACATATATAAATATACATACACATGACGTACCCGTATCAATGAACACATTCAAGAAGGTACTAATCCCGTTGATTTGTCTAGCAATGTGCTTTTATAAAAAAAAGTTGAATTGAAAATAAGATTGTTTTCCTAAAGAGAAAATTTAAAGATTATTATCAATACCGTGTTTTTACCTTAATTAAAATAATACGAGGGGTAATCCAAAGATTCGTGGCTTTTCTTTGTTGCGTAAAATATATTTGAGATATTAACTTAAAATTCTTACACTGCTTAGAAGAATCAATAACAAGTAAACACAGAAACATTCATGTTAGTAGCTTCTTATATTAAAACAATATTTATTTTTACATAAACACATGTCGACGACAGCGGCGCACTCCAAAATAGTATTGACGTCAACGTCAAAATAACGTACTATACAACTTGTGCTTCAACGTAACGCAGTCAAAGATCGATACTGCTTCTCAAAGTAATGTCCATTACTAAATTTCTTATGCAACTTAAACACTTTAAATAAGTCTAATGATTGTGAAATTTTATTTTCTCTGTTCAGCTGCTGATTTTGTAGGTATCATTCCGAAAATTACACAAAAATAATTATGATCCCGCGATTTTCTAATGTTTGCGTGTCCGTCATTTTCACATTGTAAACAATATCGGCGTCTGTCGTTTAGCGATTCAACAATATTACGAATTAATGTCCTATAATTTTAAAGAATTACTTTAATTTGACGCATAGAAAGGAACATGCAACGTTTGGCGGTTTTCTTGTTAATTATAGTTTTTAGCATAAAATTACGATGGACTACTGCCTTTCTGCGTTGCGGCCAGCTTGCCGTGTATGTGTGGCTATCTCAAGCAATAAAAAAATCATTTTTATTTACCAGTTACGTTGCCTTTCAAAATGATTAATATATTCTACAAGGTATCTTGCTGATAAAATTTCACTACAGATACATGTTGACGTTCAGATATTTAAAAAATCCGCGAATTTTTTGGCATAGACCCCTCCTATATAGTGCATTCAACCTTGAGTACTTTTAGAGATTAAGTTATTCTTGTATCTACCTCTTAACCTATGAATCGTGGTAAGAGCACTTCTTGGGTCTCGACCATTTCTCCCTATGAGACAAGTAATGATGAATTTCACGAAGCGGAATTAAGAGTGTTCCAGGTAAGCTCCAACATTTCTTTATATTGAAAACAAATTGAAAACAATTGAAACATACTTTACCTTTTTACTTTGTAATAGAGTTTTCGATGATTAAGAAATACTTATACCCAAAATCAACCTGTTTAAAATGTTTACTACTTACTTAAATGCAAAGAAAAGAGATTTGGAAGAAAATATAGAAATATTAAGTTTATAACCCGATGAACTTAAATAACTTTATAAAATGAAATAAAGAAACAAATTTTAATTTTCCTTTTCGGTTATAACAAAAAAATTTTAAAAAAAAACAAAAACTTTTCTGAAACTTTTTTCAATTGTTTGTTTGACGTTTTCTCATTCTACTCAAGCGACTTTTTTTAATAAAAATTAACCCATTTAAAAGACCCCCGCACATCCTTCGCGTTCACCATTTTAAGCAAAAAAAAAACCTGATAGTCTGGCGTATCCATTTGTTTTATTTTCAGACGAGTGCCATGTAAAATATGATTTTACCCATGTTCTGTTTACTCGATGTTTTATAGACTGAGTTGAAGATTTGTGAAAACGTTTTATAGCCACCAAGTAGTTACTTAAATTTTCTGCTTTTTGTTGCAGAAAAAAGACAGAAACACTTTAATTTTTATTACTATTTATTTACAAAGAAAATGATGAATTTTAATCCAAGAATCATTGCTTGTGTTTTACATTTACCAGTACATGTTTAGTTTCAGGAAAGTTACTTTCACGTGATTAATATAAGTTACAACAACTTTTCTCACACACGAGCAAAAATAAATATGACTTATTTATAACATAACTTAATTAAGTTGAACCTAACACACACATGCATACACTAGCATATGCGCGCGCAATAATCAGAATTAAAATCGTTTTCATATAATCGCAAACAAACCACTGTTTTAGACGTGAGTCATGTAAAATTTAATTTTTATTTCATGCCCTATTTATATATTGAGTTGGCTGTGTTTGTTTTATATGCAAATAGATTTAATTTTTTGGGGTTCACTGTAGCGGTGTTTTGGGATAAGACATAATTTACTAACCCAAAAAATTAAAATTAAACCATGTGTACAATTTGACATGATTTTGGCATTAAATTTATAGCAAAATGATTTATCCAAAGTGAAAACTGTATCATAAAATTAAAGTGACATTATGCTCACATTTTCATAGTCAAGTTGAGCTAAATTGACTTTATATTTCAAATGATAGACTGTTTAAATGGTGTTTGGCCAACAGTTTATATTGGAAAATGTTTAGGATAAAACTTAAAATATGCCTATAATAGAAAATAGACTCCCACTCTTTTTTATATATTGAACGTTACAGGTAAATTCTAAATGATATTTATAGAAATTTTGTTTGAATCCGGGAGTTATTTATTGTTTATGCGAAGTAAATTATTAAATCAAAATGAAATTTCTTTTTGACTCTCACCTTTTCACTCACTATATACCTTTAGATGGGCATAATGTCACTTTAATTAAAACTTTGCGTTACTTAAGAATCTAATATGATATAATATGACAAGCGAAAGGAATTTTTGAAGCCCCAAGCTTTTTTTTCCTTTTATGTTAAACATTTAAACCCTTTTTTTAAGAACAATAATAAAGAAATTTTTTTTCAATTTTTAAAACATAAAATATTTAAACTATAGTAAAAAAAATGTAAGGTTCTTTCTTAATTTTGGGAAAAAATGCCTTTTTAAATGTAATTTTAAATTTTAAAAACGGCTTTTGGGGGCCCTTTTTACTTTTTTTTTTCCCTATTTAAGATTTTCAGGTTTGAATTAAAAGAATTCAGTAACTTTTTTCAGCTTTTTTATTTTAAATTTATAGTTATAAAGAGTAAAATTTTTAACTTTCGTTTAATTTATGTACTTCAAAAGTTATATTTTTTAAAACGTACTTTTTTCACTTATTTTTTTTTTTCCGCGACAATTTAAACCTTTTGGCAAATGGTCTATTTTAGTTTTATCAAGAAAGGGAAAAAAACGGAAAAAATTTATTTGTTTTTTTGTTGATCCAACTGGGAACAATTAATCAAGCATAAAGATATGATCCCGGACAGCTGATTACACAAAAAGGAATGATCATGTGCTGTTACAGACCATTTTGTATGACGTTTCGTATCAAATAGTGTCCATCAACATAAAAACGTTCGGGAAAATGATATTATCAGAATTTTAGAATTATGCCGTTGTGACAGAATGATTTTATTATGCCAAACAATGTTATTCCTTACCATCTTTGACTAGACTGTGTAATTCATAAAAACAGCAAGTTTGGAAAAACAAATCATTATTTATTTATTTATTACATCGGAAATACAATGGAAACCAATAGACGACATATTTCACTTAATCTGTTTTCCACAAACCTTTTTTTATGTATTTTTTCCAAACTTTGCATTGTGTTTTTGATAATGCCGTTTGCTGGTGCTTGTTGTCCCTTATGCTGAATGCTAACGCACAACCTCTGTATCGATGCATTGGTATTGGCCTGAGCAATTATTGTTCCCAGACAAAACGTTCATCCATTCATGCAAATTAGGATGGAATTAAAAAGGTGAAGCAAACATTAATAAAAGTCGATTGGCCATAGCTAACGGAATCTTTACCAGATCGATATTTTGTATTTATAAATTAAAATTTCAAGCATCTAGAGGAATCCCTGACTTTTTCAATCATTACAGTTAAACAAATACAATTAGTTTTTAAATTGTTGTGGCATTTTACATGATTTTTTTTACATTAAATGGTTTAATTGTCAGATCCGGGTTATTTGTGCCGTGTGGCGGATGTAAAAAGGCTCCCCGTACATTTAATCAATGATGTTATATTTTCGATCCTTGAAGATCGTTCAGCACGACATTATTGTTGTGTATACATTTAAGATGGTATTTTAAGTTTCTTGTATTTGGCCTTTTTCAACTTGGGTGGTTCCAGACTTCCTATATCACCCTTAGGATATGTTGCCTGCTTTATAAATTTGTCTTTTGACGTCTTGTCTGTGATATGCAGGCTTCATAACACAGATCCCCTTTCAAAATTCCATTTTATTTAGTTCCGCCCACTGTTTTCTCGTTTAGGGTACACGCATTCTTTTACTTGGGGACCATACGCCGCTTTTCATGGAATGACACTTCTGTGTCACATGGAAGGTTCCATGATAACGGTAACCGCCGTATGAAAGCATCTGCGGATGTTTCAAATTCGAAATTTCACCATTTTAGTGTTTAAATGTTGAATTCTGCTTAAGCCGGTGCTAGGGGGCGTGGACGGTAACTTGCACTTTCCAATACCGTCCATGAACAGGCTCAATCAAACCGAGTCTGCAACAGTTTACAATTTTGCCGTGTTGGGCTTTCTTTAGGGATTCTGTTTTTCTCTATTTTAATTTGAAATTTATTTTCTATACCTGTCTATATAAATAGAAAGTAGTGCATCTTTATTTATTGATATATTGCATAGAAACTTATTAGTGTCTTATGATTTTTGGCATAATGTATTTATATACCTTTGGTTTTTGCCATCTGCACATGCTTCATGACCATTTAAATGTTGTAAATTTTGTCAACTTTAACTTCTAACCAGTTTTTATCCTAGTCTCAACTTTTAAACTTATCATTACGATGAAAAAAGAAGGCATGTCACATGAATCGTTATTTGGATATTGCTAAAATTTACATATGTATCAAACATCACTGATAAAATCCGTCAGCTAATTTCGCACACGTGTAGGGCTGATCACGCGATGTTACGGCCTGATTTTATTAACTATAAGAAGCAAAACAATTGCTCGCAAACTATTCATAAAGGTTTGTGCGTGTAGTTTTAATAAACTAATTAGTATATAAGGAAGTACAGTTACCATTAGGTCAACGTTTAAGTGTTTCAACAGGCAGTGGTTCTTTTTGACATTATCACGAGAACTATGGAAACTCAATAACCCAGAGAAAATCGTAGATGTGGTTGCAAATGACTAATCATACGGGATAACGAAAAGTGCCACATATCTCACGACCATCTTAGCACCAGGACCATAACTCATTTCAACACTAGCATGAAATATAACGTATCTTTTCAGCTTATGTCAGAAATATTACCAACAATGTCGAAAGAAGTCTCAAAACTAAACAAGTTACATTGATTCCAATGGTCATGTACAAAATATATAGCACATATCACTAAGCTTATATATTTTATTTCCAAGAGTTATATCTACGGAAGCATGGAGAGGACATAGTCGATTTATTTTAATAATCTGTGGGAACAACTTATTTGTCGAAATATTTTTTATTAATCTGTGGGAACATGTTTTGTGAGAAAAATCTTTTTTTATTCTGTGGGAACAACATATTTTTATGAGAAAAATCTTTTTTTTATTCTGTGGGAACAACTTAATTTGAGTAAAAAAAAAATTTTATTCTGTGGGAACAACATATTTTGTGAGAAAAATCTTTTTTTATTCTGTGGGAACAACATATTTTGTGAGAAAAATCTTTTTTTATTCTGTGGGAACAACTTAATTTGAGTAAAAAAAAAAATTTATTCTGTGGGAACAACTTATTTTGTGAGAAAAATCTTTTTTTTACTCTGTGGGAACAAACTATTTTCTGCGATATTTTTTCAATATCTTGTTCCCTCAAGATAATAAGTTGTGCGAACAAATTAATTATGTTGTTCCCTCTCTTCTAACATATTTTGAATATCCTGATACTTCAAACCCATTTCAAAATACTGTTTAATTAAAACATCTCTATCCATTTTTCTGACAACAAGATGCAAGAACTTGATTGGTTGAATTATGTTGTGGGAACAACATAATTAATTTGTTCGTACAACTTATTATCTTGAGGGAACAAGATATTGAAAAAAATATAGCAGAAAATAGTTTGTTCCCACAGAATAAAAAAAAAATTCTCACAAAATAAGTTGTTCCCACAGATTAAAAAAAGATTTTTCTCACAAAATATGTTGTTCCCATAGAATAAAAAAGATTTTTCTCACAAAATATGTTGTTCCCACAGAATAAATTTTTTTTTTTTACTCAAATTAAGTTGTTCCCACAGAATAAAAAAAGATTTTTCTCACAAAATATGTTGTTCCCACAGAATAAAAAAAAATTTTTCTCACAAAACATGTTGTTCCCACAGATTAATAAAAATATTTCGACAAATAAGTTGTTCCCACAGATTATTAAAATAAATCGACTATGTCCTCTCCATGCTTCCGTATATATCAGTACAAATGAAAATATTTTGATTGTCTAACGCCGATATTTTATTGTGTGATGTTAACAAAATAGCGATAAATTATTTGACAACTTTAATCTCTATATTGCATTGTGTATGTAAAAAATGACTTAATTCACCACATACTTCGTCCAGAAAAATGTTTTTCTGTAATTATTGTTGATGCTGTATACTGAAAATGGACTCTTATTTTATAGCAATTAAAAAAAATATATTTGATCTTTTGACAGAAACTTTTAGAATTACGGGATGATTCATTCGTAAAAGTCATACTACGCTAACAAGATATTAGCCTGTGCAATAATTGATACCTTTTTGAACAAATGCAAACAAACATTCCCTACAAAGTAGATGCATGTCAGATGTAAAGTCATAAAATGTTACGTTATGTAAGTGTTCTACATTGTTTTGCATGGACAACCTAAACAGGTACAAAGCTAAACTTTTTAACTTTAAGGATGATTGATTTAAGGTGTATTAGTAAGACCACTCCATGCTGCATAATTATGTTCTTATAAAATTATTCATAACGTGCAGACATGTCGTTTATTTTACAGAATTAATTCCACAGAAAAAGCAGATACAGTAAACATATAATTCAGTGAGTAGCTGTAATAAGTGAATTGACAAACATATTGACTTTATGTGGTAATGTATCAATGATATCATACTTGCTTTTCTTAGGTGCCCGGTCGTGCCTGAAAAAAAATGCACAGAAGGGCACATGAAGTCTTCCCCCAAAAGTAAAGCTGGAACGTTGCAATATGACCTATACTATGTCGATGTGACGTAAAAACCAATCAAACAAAAAAAAACTATATAAATATTTATAGTTGATTTCAGTTGCCCATTATTGGAATATTTTAATACGCATATTAGTTTGTATCTTCAATTAAATTATAGTTTGATAGTTTTAATAAAGTTGTTCATCAATGTTGATAATGTACATGTATTTATATTTTCAATGCATGAATCACATGCAAATATTTGACCAGACCAGACTGAAAAAGCTGTTGAAAATAAAATATTGTACATTTGAATATAATCCGAAATTTACAAAACCGGTTGTTACATTTCAACTTCTTGACTGCCTGGGTTTATATTCACGAGTTCCCAATTAAAACCATATGAATTCACGATTTCAACATACATAATTCACAATTCAACTTCATAAATTTGCGATTTCAACTTCACGGATTTAATTTCGCGAATTCACGATTTGAATTTCACAATTTCAATTTCTTGAATTCACGATATCAACTTCACGAATTTGGCTTTATGAATTCGCGTTTTCAACTTAGTGAATTCACAATATTAGCTTTGTGAGGATCTTATTTAAAAAAGATAATTGAACATTCGATTGTTGTGGTTCACTTATCCAACGCCAATATTTTATATCGAATTTTCTTTATGAAAACCACAACACATTTCCTTAAATATTATTATAAAAACAGTGGCAAGAGTGCAAATAATGAAGCAGACAGTCATCATAAATAAAACTTTCAAGCAAATAATAAAAGTAATTCAGAAGCAGACATTTTAATTATCGTATGTCCTGTTGTAAACAAATATGAACAAAAAATTAAATAATATGACTATTTCACACAAGATTTTTTATATTGTATCATATTGTGTATTTGTTAGATTTTATCTAATTCACACACAAGCGACTTTCGACACTGAAAGAGACAGACCCTAGACGATTTTTTATTTTTTATTAAGACGTTAAGGAAGTAAGTAAATTAAACACACTTAATAGATTCGGTCAAGGAAGCTTTGCCTGGTGAAAGTAGATACACAGTTATATATTTCCATTATTTTCTCTTCTACCGAATTTTTTTGTTGTATATTGATTCTCTAAGGAGACAGCGTACTTAAAAAGAATCAAAGCACAGAAGGTGCTGAATTTGTTTGGGTCTCAGAATGTCAGAAAGGTGAAGGTTGTGAGATTATATAAAACAATTTGTTTTTATTTGTTTGGGTCGTCAGACCAAACAAATAATGGTAGCGAAATTTCAGAGTCTAATGTTGCTAATTGCAAATGCCGAAAGTAGTCCAATTTTTTGGAGCGGTTACTTCCCTTTTGTATGTACACTAAAGCCGAAAAATTCAGGGGAGATCACTGCGTAAAGATGGTCAAAGACAGGCGCATCAATTTTCAAGCAAAGTAATTCCCGAATGGTCAAAGATTTCTAATATTGTTTTATTGTATTTTCTGATCGAAAATAACTAAATACAAAGCGGACATTCAATCTCTGACACAGAAGTTTACTACAAACCTAACAACAAGTAGTTCTCAAAACAGCTAAAAACTAGCGATTTAAAAGAAAGAAATATTTATTTTGTTACAAGTATCCAACAAATTACAACGCATTTAAAGTTAAACAATAGCGTTGGCTTATAGAATTGTCAATAAATGCACAATCACAAATTACGCGGATGAATATGATTTTATCAATGAAAATACTATTTTTAGCCATGTTTGATTACCGAATACTACACAAACCGAGTAGTGGAATATATAGATTCTACATGCCGGACCGTTTGGGCGAGAGGATTTTTGCTAAAATATCTACTTCAATTATAAACAACAGGTTTAGCCTAAACAAAATACCTCGAAATTAATAAGGATTACAAACCCGAACTGCAATGGAAGTTCCAAATTTAGAATGATTTGATATTATTCAGACACACTGTGTATAACTTTTCCGTGGTACAAGGGTAACGCGCTCGCCTCGTGAGTGAGAGGTCTCGAGTTCGTATCCAAGTCGAGAAAACTTTTTTTTTTGTTAAATTCTTTTTTTTTAAGTGTTTTTGTTAAGGAAGTAGCCATGATATACAAAGATAAAGTGTGGCTGTCGTAAAAAAAGGACATAAATGATAATTTTTTGATGCAACTCTAGTTATGCAGAATTACGGATGTATCAAACTCTGGTGCCTTACAAAAGGAATTATAATACATAAAAATAAACTTATACAGGAAAATGCATACAGATATACAGTACGATTGCAAAGTTCAGAAAATACCACAGAACTTGCAGCCGTTTGATTCTTTATAAATATACATGCTTATAGTAAGCTCCAGGATTATTTACATCTGTGTTAAACAACAGTTAAAGTCGTTACAAGCCCTAATTTAGAATAATATGGTTTTCTTCAGGCCGTTCACATATAAATTCACCGTGGCTGAAGGGTTTTCGGGCTCGCTTAGGAAGCGAGAGGTCTGGAGTTCAAATCCCAGTAAAGGTTACTCATTTTTTTAAATTGTTAAAGTCAAATAAACATTGGATTGAATATCAGTGTTGCAATTAGTCTAATAGCCAATTTACTACAATTAAAACGCTGGAAAGCATTGGTGGCACTAAACATGTAATCTCACAACCTGCACCTTTCTTACATTCTGAGACCCAAACAAATTCAGCGCCTTCTGTGCTTTGATTGCATAGTGCCACCAATGCTTTCCAGCGTTTTAATTGTAGTAGATTGGCTCTAAAACTAATTGCAACACTGATATTCAATCCAATGTTTATTTGACTTAAACAATTTGAAAATTAAAAGAGTTGCCTTAACTGGGATTTGAACTACAGACCTCTCGCTTCCTAAGCGAGCGCGCAAACCCCTCGGCCACGGAGAATTTATATGTAAACGGCCTGAAGAAAACCATATTAAATTTCGCTACCATTATTTGGTTGGTCTGACGACCCAAACAAATAAAAACCAAAAACATGAATACATTTCACATTTAATTATGAAACTTTTTTTTGTTGTCTTCTGTCTGTAGTTTTTTTTATGCCACAAGGTATAATATGAACGATTTATATAGAAGTGTCGTGATCTATACTCATGGATTTTACTAAAACGTACTACGATCGGCGCTCTGTTACATGTGTGATCCAATCCTAGTACAATCCACTCCAGTCAGATACAAAATTCTGGAGAAAGAAGCATTCATACCAACAAAATGACATGAAAACGCAGACGTGGTTTGATTGAGTTTGAAGGATAATGACATAGCGCATAATGCCTTACGCCCACAAGCACCGGCTTGAAGTTCCAGTTCAAGATTATTATATTGTATGTTAAACTGTCTGTAAAGCCTACTGAATTTCTATTGAGCTAATAATATAAAACAGAATCTTACTACCCCAGGACTTTATACATATTATCAAAGCCGTATGTAAGAATTAAATCTGTATTAGAATTCAATAAGAGATTTTCATTTTGTATATATACATCTCATGAGATCTTTTGCGTTTAATGCTACTGATTCATTCATTTATTTATTTATGCATTTATGCATTTATATTTTGGTATTTTATATCAATTCAATGCCAGATGACCTATACATTAAGCTGGCCTTATTTTTCTTATTACCTTAAGTGTGTTTTATTCTATCATGAGACAATACAAAGTTTTATAGATTGAACATTTTAACAGATTTTTTTAAGAACTAGCATAGGTTTAGGTAAGAAAAAGAAGAAAGTTAAAATTTCGCTTAAGGTCCCCAAAGGAAGTCAGTTATATGAAAGGCAGTAAAATATAAATCCTGACATACCTTAAATACGTATGCCCTTGCAATAAGAAAAATATGTCAAATTCAAAGGCAGGTAACTCGAAAAGGAGTGACCATTAATGCTTTTGTTGAAATATTTTAATATCATGCAGACCTAACATAAAATAGATAGCATAAAGCTTGCATTATCTGTCATGTTTAAATAGACAATTATTCAGAGTGAAATTTAATTTGATATATGTACCAATAAACGTCTTGTAACAATATGTAAGACATTAAGAAAAATCTTTTTTTAACGATATTGTAACTTTTTGCAACGACATTTATTGGTATACTGTGTCTTTGTAGTTCCCATCAATTGGCAAGGGAGAAAATACGAAAGATTCATTTGACCTTTGTGTTGATCCAGACATAGCAACAATTAATCAGGCATTATATATATGGTCTTGTGACAGCTTATTCCACAAGAAAAAGTGATCACGTACTGTAACAGACAATTCGTATAATAACTCTTTTATTATGAGCCATGAAGCATAAAAAAAACATTATTGATATAACATTATAAAGCAGCAAGATAATCATAACGTTTTTCATCTAGAGATTTCTCCGTAAAGCGACTTATATATTCAGAATATTGAAGTTATGTCGTTGAGACAGAAGGACATGATGATGTTCAACAAGATATTACTTATAATTTTCTTTGCATAGCAATCAGAAGTTGTTGTTTTGTTGTTGTTTGATTGTTGTTGTTGTTTTTGTTTTTTTGTTGATTTTTTTTTTGTTACTTCAGTTAGGAATCAAATTTTGAAAACAATATAAAACACAATCGTTTTATCTTTTTTCACAAAACCTTTTTTTGTTTCTTTATTATTATTTTTTTATAATGATAATGCTTTTAGCTGTTGTTGCCTTGGATTACGGTACGATAAATGCCATACCTTTTTCACAGAAAAGACGGCTTAATTCTGCAAATACTGATAGATTCATAGACAAGTGAAATACACATTATGCCAATAAATAAATTGCTCTACAAATCTCAAGTGGATCTGGTTTTTTTTTGGTTTTTTTTGGGGGGGGGTTGTTGTTGTTTTTTTTTTTGCTTTTTTTTTCAATCATAAAAATAAAACATTAACAATGGGGTTTAGAAATTGTTGTTGTTCAAATAAGTTAATTTCACAATCAATGAATTAATATAAATTTTAATTCCTATAACTGCTGAATTGATAGTCAGTAATGAATCTTCTTGAAAATGACGAAGATTTAAAATTGGACTTGAAAGTGACACAAATTACCATAGAACTATCAATTTCTGTTCTTTTATCTATCGCTGTAATTCAATTTATATTTTTTGCTTTCTGATATTGCATAGAAAACACTGTTAGGAAGGTGAAAACAATAAACTCATTATTTATATTATCCTGTTGATTGCATGGTTTTATTTGAACTTTTATGACAGTCATTGGAGGATGCTACCTTTAAAGTCACTTATTCTGTTTTACTTTTTATTTTGCGACGACTTGGTATTTGGTTAAAACAATCTTTTTTTCTTCTTCCATATTTTCAAACAAAGTGCTTCCAGGATTATGTAGAGAGCTTAAAGATTATGTGAAACTCCCTCTTTGGTATTTGTTCTGGTCTCAATTTTGAAGAATTATCTTTTCTATAGCTACCATACACCCTCTGCAAGATGAAGATGATGAAAAAGAAGGCATTGCTCTGTTCCGTTATTTGGATCTTGCTACAATTTATCAAACATAACTGATAAAATCTGTGACAGCTAATTTCGCACGGAAGGATGATCAGGCGATGCTACGGCCTGATTTCAATCACTCTAAGAAAGCGAATTGGTCGGGGATTTGTCATGAGGTATTCAGAAGTTTAGTATTTAGAAAGATTTTAGGCATGAACAAAAGCAACTTGTATTAATAGTAATGTATTTTAATCGTTATTGTTTATTAGTATGAAAAGTTTTTTTCTTATAAGTGCTTTTGCCGTATGATGGATCTTGACAAATTGTTTCAATATTGTCTTAATGTCAGAAAACGGTTGACATGGCAACTAGGTAGTTTACTATAGAGTCAAGTACGGTATTTTATTGATTTAAATGCCAAACTGAGGCGTCTGTTGCCGAGTGGTTAAGATTGTTGATTTCAAACCACTTGCCCCTCAACGCTGTTGGTTCGAATCCCGACAGGGACTTTAGAATACTTTATGTGAGGAAGCTACCAAGCTAGCTTATAGAACGTCGGTGGTTCTACTCAAGTGCCCGTTCGTGCCTGAAATAATTCACGAAAAAGCACCTGAGGTCTTCTTCCACCGTTCAAGCTTGAACGTCGCCATATGACTTATACTGTGTCGGTGTGACGTAAATCCCAATCAATCAAACAAACAAACAAATGCAAACCTACTATAAACAGAAATGTTTTATCAATTTTTTTATAATTACATTTAATTTTTATTACTATACACATAATCTAAAATTGAACATGTTTAATTAAGACAAATATAATGAAAGAACAAATTTTCAATATTTTCATGAATATCGTAGTTGTTGTGGTAAAACGATCAGTACAGTGAAATCATAATAGGCAATTTCTGTATTTCATTATTGCAATAAGATTAATACCCGTCATACAAGTTTAAGAAAATGTGCGACAAAAATTTCATTCATTTTTATATTCATTTTCCACCTTAACTGTAAAATGATGATAATAAATATACCGCTCTGTACATCATTAGGTGTAAAATCCGTAACGTACCGAGAACGGTGTTTAGCTAGGTTTTCGAAAAGGGCATTTTTAACTGCTTTAAAATTGACAGTAAAACAAATAAAGATATGTGAACCAAAACCATTTTGGAAGCACCTGTAAATGTTATAAAGTTAAGTTTTGTAGATGATATACAGCTAAATTCAGAAAAATCAATGATGAATATGACGTATACCTTATTCAGGTGACAGACAAAAGAGAATCCTTCATGCCATATTATAACGGCTTCAGTCGTATGCCATTTTCATCTAACAGTTGTCTCTAAGGATCTTTCAGAAAGAGCAATTCTTAGAAATCTAATAAACAGGGCTGTTTTTGTCATTTGATGATATGGGTAGAAACAAATATTATAAAGAAACTCTCTTCCAGTGTAATGAAACCACAATCGGGATTTTGATACAATTTGATCATAAGAGATATCGAGAAATGCAATAGCTCTCACGACAATCTCAGCAACAGCTTTACGAAGTCTTAATTCTAAAAAACGGAAGGTATGGAATTAAATATCGTAGAAGACAAGAAAGATATTATAGCACTGAGATGGAATATAGGTATCTTTTCAGACTTACGTCCAGCCAGAAATATTATCGTCAATATCGTGGTGTTTATACACATGTGTTGTTTCTGTGTTGATGTTCAGATTGTACCTCCAGCTTTTACGTTTTATATTTCAGATTTGCATCAGAATAAATGTAAAATGACAACTTCTTGCTACATTTCGTTGGCTTAATTCTACAAACCCGTATGCCATGTTTTGTCATTTTTAGAAAATCGCATTTGAAAGTTTGAACTGCAATAACTTTTTAATGATAAACCGTATAAAGATAAAATTTTCTGTGAATTTAGGAATCTGTATGATATACATATATACCAAATTTTGTTACTGTGCATACAATTTTAAAGCTAAAATCTCAAATAATTTATTTCAATTTTTCATAATAAATAGGAAAACACATATATATTCTGAATTCTGAAACCCCATTCAGGAGATACTGGGTTGTTAGCAAAACATTAAGGTCATTTCTACACCATTAAAGCGAAATACGGGGTTCTAAGTCAAAATTGACTAAGTGTCAACTCAAGTAAAAAATATTATTAACTTCTCCTACTGTGTAAAATATTACACGTCTATAGAAGTTATTGGGAGTGTAGAATTAAAGTTTGATGTAAATAAGCGAGTTACGGGTTTATGGAATTGGAAATAAACATATTTATGTAAGTTCTACAACTACATAAGTACATTCACTGTGAAGAGCTCACTTAGACGGAAAAAAATGATATAGAAAATTTTAATTTTGCCAAAAATTGAGTTACGGGGTTGTAGAATTAAGCCGACGATTTGTTGAACGCCGATATTTTATTGTATATTGTTAACAAAATAGAGATCAATTATTTGACAGCTTTAATCTTTATATTGCATTTGTAAAAAGAAAGACTTATATCACCAAATAAGAGAATTTAATATCAATGTTTACACAACCTCCTCTATTGTTTGTGACAGGTCTATATTTTTCGGATAGACCTGTTTAAACAAAAGAAAGTCCGTTATGAGGTCTATCCTTTGCACGTGCACAGGTCTGTTCTAGTTAGACAGACCCGGTCATGAAAAACACGTGAAAAAAATAGACCTGCCTAAGCGCAGACAAAGAAAACATGAAACGCAATAAAAAAAATGAATTAAAATGTAAATGATTGTCATAATGTTCCTGTCTTACAAATTCGGGATACATTTTTTAAACAAGATAATGTTTATTGAATGCACTTAGCAATTTAATATTCCAGCATCCCTATATTAAATCTTTGAATAAAAATAATGGATAGCATATCAAAGTTAGGACACATTTAACATTTATTGAATCGCGTATCTAACTGGTTCTTCGGTCATTAAGTTCACAATATAAAAAAAAGGACGCTTCAAGTTCATTCATATGAAACTATAGCAGTAATCAAAGCATTCTTATTACGATTTTAAATCACCTAATCCATATCAATTTTAACGTTCTAGAAAATTCACAGTACATAAAATTGTACCAAAAATTCATATCGAAAAAATATACCAAAAATATGTCCATTTCACAACTTTTCACCATTTGATATACGCTTTGCATAAGAAACCGCAGCTACCCACAGTTAATAGAAAAGTCTCTGGTAGCATTCCCACCCGCGGGATCAATCATATTGTTAAATCCCCGTTAACCCCCGCCCTCTTTCTTTGAGTTAGGCTTTATCCTGTTTTTCTATTAAACCCGAGAAAAATCAAAACTGATTTCCCCTGAAAACTTTCAAAGCCAGGGCTTAGTTTCAAAGAATGCTACACAACAACGTTAAAGGAAATTTGTATTGATAGAATCCAAACCTTGCTTATAGTGACATGCATGTACAAGTACTTAATGTGGATTGGCCTACAATGGGCACATCTTCTATTATTATTTCAAATATCGATAGAAACGATAGAAATGTATTATTCGTATATCATTAAAAAATTCTTGAAAAAGAAATGTCAATAAAGTTATTAGTGATTTAGTATTAAAAATGTTATGATGAACAATCATATTTTATTCTAGAACACTATATAATCTGCTATATAAAATATAGTTTCGGTTCATGTATCTCACACTTGCCAACAATATACATATGTTTTACAAGTCTTTCGTGGTCTGCTGGATATTCGGACATTTGCCACCTCGGAAGGGTCCCCCTCTTTGCAGTGGCTGTCATTTGCCCCCCTCATATCTTTGGAAGTGTCGGACACCCCTCCCTGTTTTAAAAACGTTAAAATATTTAATTGTTGAATTGTTTGCTACCAAAATTCATCGCCTTAAAGCTGCACGCCTCCAGATGAGCCAAAATATTTCAAGAAAATCAATATTGAGAAAAAAGTAATAAAATTTTAATAAAGGTAAAAACATTCAAGGTCCAAGTTATATTTTTCATGTAATGTGCGGTTTACGAATGATTTTGCAGTATTTTATTACCATATTTCTACTGAGTAGCTAACGCAGTAACGGCTACTTTTGCATATGTTGACGACTTTTTGGTTATTTTCTTGGATTGTAAGTGCCGATTGCAATATGTAAATTACTTAATTTGTTCACCTTACAATATTTAACTTTGAAATACATTTTCAAATTTTCATAAAAATTTACATGAATCTTGAGGCGTGCTGCTTTAAATACACAAAAAATCTCGCGCAAATTTGTGAAAATTAAACTAGCATAAAAAAATAAACTATAATATTTCCATTGACATACAAAAAAATCTATACACGAGATGACCTCTGACAAGTGACAAGTCGCAACAGCAAAATAAAAGAGGCAAACGTCCGAGGGGGCAACTGTCCGGGGGCAAATGTCCTAGATTCCGCGATGTCTGATACGAAATAATATCAACATAATTATGCATTCTTTAACATACCTTCCATTACAGTCCTATTCACTTTTTCATTGGCATATTGCACATTTAGCTTTTTTTATTATTATTTTAAAGGGAAAAGCAAAGTTAAATGCAAAATATGTATTGTATTTAAGCAGAACATTGATAAAAGCTTACCTGTATATGCGCTGTGTAAATAATAATATTTGTGCATTACATCAAATGATTGCTCAAGCCAATATAGTTTTACGGTGTGTAAGTTGGATATCGGCCTCGTACATCGATCTTTCTGTTTAGGAAAGACCTGGTCACGAATTTCATGAAACACCTCGAGCGCTACGCGCTCTCGGTGTCACATGAAATTCGTGACCAGGTCTTTCCTAAACAGAAAGACCTCGTACTCGGTCGATATCCTATACATATATTTGATGATGTGCACTAAAAGTGTCTGCAACTAAAGGTTAACTTTACTGGCTTGCTGTAAATCAATGATCTGACAACACTTGATGGATTATTCAATTTTATTTCATAGCAACTATAATATTTTGTTTGACAACCACTTTGTAATTAAGATATATTTGCTTACACACCACTTTTTTCTGATCATTTGAACTTTTATTATAAAGGAGGTACTATGCTTGAGAATTGTTTGTGTCCGCTCAATAAATAAAAGTATCTATACAATCTCTGTCCGTGTCAGAAAAACACTATAATTCATTTATATTCATAAATGATCTGTGACAGCTTGTATGATGGAATTGATGTAAAATGTATATTTCTTTTAGCTAAATGCTGACGAGCGGAGAATGTTTCAAAACGATAACTTTTTGGGAAACCGAAAAAGATTAAACAAAATGTATTTACAGTCCACATAAAGCTATCCAATCAATGTACAAATTATACATCTATGAATATTCTTTTTTCTTTTTTTATCATTCATGACGTAGACAGTATTATTTTTCAATTTTTATTACACATTATTTCAATAAATTATGTGGATAATCAGTGGCTAATTTATAGCTCAAATTGCCTTTTTTCTTTGCAAAACCATATTTTTGATTATCTTTAAATTTCGACAAAATATATCATGAACCGGAAGGGATGCTGGTTTAGAATTACATCTTGCTTCCATAATAAAGATAGAACTAAGTCTACAAAAAAGAACCCTACGCCATAAAAAGTATATTTTTATAACAAATTGCAAAATGGAATCCTCTTAAATTTTATAAGTATTGTTAGATTAGTAAAAAAAAATGTACCTAACTTAAATGGCCTATAGGTATTCATAACATAAACATTGAGCAACCTTTACCTGTAGAAATAATACTGACAAGAAATTAGGAATAATTTATTCTAGATGTATGACTTGATGCTAAATTATTGTTTTGCATTTCGTGCAGACGTGTCGTTTACCTCTAACAGTATTGATAAAAACAGGAATGGGAGATGCAATGACCAAGTTAAAGAGATATTAGGTTTAAATTTCACCATTTTCGTGTTAAATGTTAAATTCTGCTTAAGCCGGTGCTAGGGGGCGTGGACGGTAACTTGCACTTTCCATTACCGTCCATGAACAGGCTCAATCAAACCGAGCCTGCAACATTTTCAATTTTGTTGTGTTGGACTTTCTTTAGGGATTCTGTTTTTCTCTATTTTAGTTCCTGAAAATGAATGATAGTATATAGACTTTTATTAGTTTCATGTATTGTAAGTGGAAAGAGGTCTCTATAGCTGTGCATTAAAACCATTTATGATAGATAGCCGTACAGTTATTTTTTTCTGCTTCATGATTCATTTTAAAACGTATATTATTTTGTATCATCTGTTAAGTTGTAGTTTGATATTTTATCTTTAAAAAAGGACATATGTCGATACATTTTTTTCACATTACTTTGGAAGCTGATAACACCCCATTGGAACAATGCATTTACTAAAATTGTGTATATCATCGATTGAAATTATTATTTTGAAATATATACCTTTCATGTTACAAAAATTTAGAACATTTTTAAAGAGCGATTTTTTAATTCCTATAAAGTAAAATTGCGGTATGTTTTTTGAAAATAATGAATTTCGTGGTATCCATAATTCATCTAATTTAAAAGTATAATTGAATGTTCGTTGAAATCAAATTATGTGTATTGATGAGACCTTGGTTTTTCCGAAGGTTATTCTGGAAAAATATCAATTCAATTTTCAATTCAATTCAAATTTAACTGCATTTTTCTCGGAAAACCATTGCCTTTTGCAATACATACAAAACATATATAAATATACATACACGTGACGTACACATATCAATGAACTGAAGGTACTAAGCCCGTTGATTTGTCTAGCAATGTGTTTTTGTAAAATAAGATTGTTTTCCTGAAGAGAAATTTTAACAATTTTTATCAATACGGTGTTTTTACATTAATTACAATAATACATTTATACATAAACCTTAAATACCTAGAAGATTAAGTTTTTCTTGTATCTACCTCTCAACCTATGAATCGTGGTAAGAGCACTTCTTGGGTCTCGACCATCTCTCCCTATGAGACAAGTAATGATGAATTTCGCGAAGCGGAATTAAGAGTGTTCCAAGTAAGCTCCAACATTTCTTTATATTGAACACAAATTGTAACATACTTTACCTTTTTACTTTGTAATGGAGTTTTCGATTATTAAGAAATACTTATACCCAAAATCAATGAAAAGCAAATGTTTACTACTTAAATGCAAAGAAAAGAGATTTGGAAGAAAATATAGAAATATCAATGTTTATCAACCAGACAGAATCTTTACAGCCATCATACAACTTTCCAGTAAAGAATGAAAGTAATTCAGAAGCAGACATTTTAATTTCCTTATGCGCTGTTATAACAAAATATTAATAAAGAAATGAACAATACGATTATTCCTCACGAATACATTTTATTGTCATCTATCTTGTGTTTGTTAGACGTTATCTTACTTCTACTCTAATGACTTTCGATTAATAAATATTAACTGATAAGAAAAGACCTAGACGTCCTTCGTGCTCACCACTTTAAGCAAATCCAAGGGCTGCAAGCTCTGTGGTATTTTCTGATCTTTGCAATCTAAATCGTACTGTATATCTGTATGTATTTTCCTGTATAAGTTTATTTTTACATACCATACTAATAATTCATCTTACAGGGCGCCGAGATGCAGCGACTGCGTTTAGATTTTTTACTATAACAGTTTGAGTTTGATACATACGGTATTTGCATGACTAGAGTTGCATAAAAAAAATCATTTTTTATGCTCATTTTTTATGACAGCCACACTTTATCCTTGTATATCGTGGCTACTTCCTTACAAAATACACTAAAATAAAATATAAAAGACAGTTACCTCGGCTGGGATTTGAACCCCAGTCCTCTCACACCCTAAACGAGCGCGTAACCCCTACATCATATATCAATAAATAAATTCAAATCATTCTAAATTTGGAATTTCCATTTCGGACTTATTATTCTTTTTAATTTGAGGGACTTTTAAAGATGATATTAAGAAAAACAAAGTGAAAAGTGTCACCAAGCTCGTTTTGTGAATTTAGAAATTACATTGTACACTCATAATAAGGACAGATTGTTCACAATTAAGATAATGAACATTACATTTTGTTGCTTTACATATAGCTTCGATTTAAGTCACTTATCGTAATTTAAAGAATTTGAAAATAGCAGTTTCTTTATATTTACTTCTTTACCTATACGTATGCAAATTCAGAATTAAAAGTAGAATCTCTTGCAAACTAACTGTAAACTTTATGTACCATGAAACTAACTGTAACAATATTTTAGTCATTTAAAACGATACTTTTCATCATGATTATTATGTTTTCGCAGCGACATATTTAACCATCTGGCTAAATGCGTCTATTGAGTTCCATCAATTTGCAAGAAAGGAAAAATACGAAAAGATTCATTTGACTTTTGTGTTGATCCAGACATGGCAACAATTAATCAAGCATAACAGATATGATCCTGTGACAGCTTATTACACAAAAAGGAATGATCATGTGCTGTTACAGACCATTTTGTATGACGTTTCGTATCAAATAGTGTCCATCAACATAAAAACGTTCGGGAAAACGTTTCGTATCAAATAGTTTCCATCAACATAAAAACGTTCGGGAAAATGATATTATCAGAATTGTAGAATTATGCCACTGTAACAGAATGATATGATTCTGTCAAACAAGTTAATCCTTATCAATTTCTTATTAGTTTCTCTGACTAGACAGTGTAAATCACAAGAATAGCTAATTTGGAATAGCAAATCATTCTTTATTTATTAAATCGTTACAAACAATGGGAAACAATGGACAACATATTTCACTTACCCTATTTTCATCTACTTTTTCAATTTACCTATTTGTTCTCACTGTGTTTTTAACAATAATGATGTTCATTTTCTGGTTTTTGACATTCACGAATTCTTAATGCCAACGCGTGAGCCCCGCATGTATTGATGCATTGAATTTTGCCCGAGTAATTATTCATCACAGACAACACGTCAGGGCTAATCTATTCATCTATTATTGCAAATTAGGCTTAATTTAATAAATTGAAACAAACATTTATAAAAGTCAGTTATCGGGAGCTCAGGGAATCTTTAGCAACCATCCAGATTTTTATTTATTAATAAAAATTCATGTATTTAGAGAAATCCCTGACGTTTTTTAATAATAACAGTTAAACATATACTATTCAGTTTTAAAATTGTTGTGACTTATTACATGATATTATTTGACATGTTTTTAATATGACATTTATTTCCTATACTTGTCTAAACTAAAAGTCAGTAGTGCAATTTAATTTATTGATATATTACACAGAAAACTTATTAGTGTCTGATGATTTCTGGTATTTATTTAACTTATAACTTTGGTTTTCACCATATGCAGATGCTTCATGATCATTTTTAAATGTTCTAAGTTTTGTCAACTTAAACTTCTAACCACTTTTATCCTAGTCTCAGTATTTAAACTTATTTTTATATCTTTCATTCAGATGAAAACAGAAAGAATGCCACGTGATCCGTTATTTGGATATTGCTACATTTCACACATGTATCAAACATCACTGATACAATTAAATCCGACAGCTAAGTTTGTACGTAAGGATGAACACGTAATGTCATGTCCTGATTTTATTAACTCTAAAAAGCGAAGCAAAAATTTTGTCTGCAAACTGTTCATAAAAGTTTGTGCGTGTAGTTTTAATTAACTAATCAGTAAATAAGGAAGCATGCACAGTTACCATTAGGTCAAGGTTTAAGGGTGACAATAGGCAGTGGTTCTTTTGAAATTATCACAAGAGCTATGGGAACTCAATAACCCAGAGAAAATCGTAGATGTGGTTGCAAATGATGTTAAGACTTTTAGATAACGAAAAGTCATAATGTCTGACGACCATCTTAGCACCAGGGCCATAAATCATTTCAACACTTACATAAAAATATAACGTATCTTTTCAGCTTATGTCACAAATATTACCAACAATGTCAAAAGAAGTCTCAAAGCAAAACATGTTATAAATTGATTCCTATGGATTGTTTCTGTGTTAATGTACAAAATGTGATATATATCACTAAGCTTCTATGTTTTATGTTCAAAAGTAATTTCAGAGCGAACGAAAATTTTTTGCTTCCTTGCAACTGTTCCTCTAAATTTGTACACTGAGTTGTATGGAGACCTTTGTTAAAAAAGAAATGCTTTATTAATATAATACTGCTGTGATCTGTATTTTTCAATATTTCATTGTGAACGTAGAGAACGACTTACATTAGGCACACAATTTATCAAGAGATTGGTTTGTTATTGTATATTTGTTTAGCGACAAACAGTCATTAATTTAAAATATATTGTGCCATGGAAATATTCTATTACGTTTCTTACTAATTGTCATAAAATACAAGTATGTTTGTTCTTCAGTTTGTTTGTTTTATTATACCAGCGATTCAAAATACATTTTAAGTCATATCTTGGCGGTTGGACCTCTTTACTGACTTTCCTGGATAAAATACCAGAAAGGATCTGACAACAGTTGAGTGTCACCATAATTGGATCATCGACCCTTATTTTACAGAAATCAAATAATATTGTTTTAACATATGGCAAAAACGATCATAATGTAACTAGGATATACACGTATATGCTTATAGATCGTTATTTTTATCATGTGAACATTATCAAGATGCTTGTGAACTAGTCGTGTCCTTCATGATTTAGAAATGCTCATGTTCTATAAACTCAATAATCGTAGCGATCCATACATCATCAACAATATCTATCAGTGGCAGGAACAAATACTGTATTTTCATATATGTTTATATAAATGATTTGTGACAGCTAATTTTAGCTGGTATCATGAAAGTTATCCAAATGGACTGTAGAGCATGCCTACACTTAAATAACTAAACAATTTCGTAAAGTTGTCAAACATTCGAATATTAATATGCATGCATTTTAAAGCTGCAACACCGGTGAGCAAATATAAACCGTAAACGGAAATATTGAAAAATACATTAATTAATTTTGTCTTTTTTTAACTTTCATTGTTTGCATCATCGTACATCATGATATGTAAAGTTTTACATAGATAATGAATACTTATGCAAAATACGACTGAATTTACTGTCTTCATCACAACATCTCAACCTCGACTTAGCATTTTGTAAGTTCTTTTTTTTTTATATGTTGTCTCATTAAATTATAGATTATAAGTACCTTATTACTACTGTTTTAAAAAGCGTATAAATTGTTAACTTAAAACATTTTTGACAATTTTTTCTTTGTTTTCACAAAAATGACCAAGAATCTGGAGACTTTGCGACTTTATGTTTATGAGATTTAAAGCAGTAAGCTTTAGAAGTTCTCATTGAGACCATAACAAGTTTCCTCCCATTGACAATTATATCAAAATGAACGTGACTGCGGTTACAGATCAATTGATACTCATTTTTCTATATTTTTTTTCTTTATGAAAAATTTATATTGATAACTTGACATTCATAATTTCAGCTTTGCAAATTAGGACGACATATATTTCAAGGTTGATTACTGTTTTGATACTTGTATGACCCAGACGTTTTATCTTATTCTATAAACCTAACTTATAGCCTTAATATTTCAAGAACCATTGATATTCTTGTAGACAAACTGACAGTTGACCTATATATTTTACTGTGTTCATAAACTCATACAATCGGTGAAGAAATTTAAATAATTACAAATAATTTGTTTACCAGATGTGATGCTAAAATGCTGAGGTAATTATTGTTCAATTTATTATCAGTGTTTACCGTTTGAAATTCGTGTTGAATTTGTTCATGGTAATGATCTAGGTGGATTCTAACAAGGCCCCTCCCCAAACACAAACACCGCACAAAAAAGAGAAAGTCCTCCTCCATGCTCCTCCTCTCCATCATGTTTTCATGTTATTTTCTATTTTTATTGTAAGTTTAATTGTTTAATTATAATAATTATGATCATTACTATACATGTATTATATTTGTTTAAATGTCACGTATATATACCGACGGCTGTTCATCAATAAATCTCAGATGCTGTAAATTAGTTACCCAGAGTTCCCAATGGTCATCATTCACCATCTGTTATTTACGTATTACATTGTTTCATTTCAACATAAACAATGGTTTGAACCTATTTTTGTAATAGCATATTAAGCTGTTGAATTAAATAAATATGAAATTGCCATTTTATTAGGATAGCATATTAACTAAGATAGGTCTATTACAAGAGTGAAAAGATTTTTAATCATTATTGTTGTGATTATTATTTATTGTCATTATTACATTGACCAAGAGTTCGGTATAAAATTCTCAATGCCAAAAGCAACTTAATCTACCAATTAATTAATCAACTAATTATTATTTTAAATTGGGTTTGATGTCGCAAGCTTATGTTTAACTTTTACATGTTTGTTATTGTGTTTTCATTTAGTGTTATCAAAATGAACAATTGACTTTTCATCCATTTATTTTATAATTTTTATACTAAATTATTTTTATAAAATGTTTTGCAAAGAAGACATTCGCCATCTGATTATTATATGAATACTAAATTACTATGAGTATATTCATGTTTGTTTGTAAGTCTTTACATGACATGTATTGTCTTTGGCATAATGATATATTTGTAAATGACCAAAGGCAAATGTTTTGCTGAAAAGATTTTTAATCATTATTGTTGTGATTATTATTTATTGTCATTATTACATTGACCAAGAGTTCGGTATAAAATTCTCAATGCCAAAAGCAACTTAATCTACCAATTAATTAATCAACTAATTATTATTTTAAATTGGGTTTGATGTCGCAAGCTTATGTTTAACTTTTACATGTTTGTTATTGTGTTTTCATTTAGTGTTATCAAAATGAACAATTGACTTTTCATCCATTTATTTTATAATTTTTATACTAAATTATTTTTATAAAATGTTTTGCAAAGAAGACATTCGCCATCTGATTATTATATGAATACTAAATTACTATGAGTATATTCATGTTTGTTTGTAAGTCTTTATATGACATGTATTGTCTTTGGCATAATGATATATTTGTAAATGACCAAAGGCAAATGTTTTGCTGAATGCCAATAAGCTTTGAACTTTGAAATAAAATTGTTATTTTAAAATTATAAGGATTAAGGATTGCAGACCCAAACCCATGTCTGAAAGCGCGATATATTAATACGAATGAGATGTTTATCACATATGATTAATGGCTTGCCTTTAAGAGTAATTTATTTCGTGCGTGTCCATCCAAAAACTCTTTATTTCCTCACATCACGAGAAAAAGGCAGTCATAAATCATACATGTTATTATATGATCTAGGACAACTCATTTTCGCAGGAATGTTGCTTTAAGTAAAACATGGGGACTGTAAACTAAAGGAGCAAGGCAAGCTTCTCTATCTCACCAGATTTTTTTCTTAATCATGTAATAATGGTATCTTCTTTCATATTTTGATTTGTACCACGCGCAAAAGATACAGTTTGGTATCGTGTCTCACAAATAAGGACCGTGCGCTAAACCCTCACAAATCAGGACCGTGAGCAAACAATTTACAAACAAGGACCGTATGCAAAGCACAAATCATGACCATGAGCAAAACACTTATAAATTATGACCGCGTGAAAAGTAGTTACAAATTAGGACCGTTGTGCTAAACACTAACAGGACGTTAAGCAAAACTAAGACTGTATGCAATACAATATTTAAAATAGGATCTAGTGCTAAACACGTCCAAAATAAGGACCGTTTGCAAAACACTTCCCAAATAAGGACCGTGTGCAAAACCCTTACAAATCATGACCATGAGCAGAACACTTATAAATTATAACCGCGTGAAAGCATATACAAGTTAGGACCGTTATGCTAAACACTCACAGGACGTTAAGCAAAACTAAGACCGTATGCAATACAGTATTCAAAATAGGATCTAGTGCAAAACTCTTTCAGATGTAGAAACGGGTACAAATATTTACAGATCAGGACCACCGGTAAATCAATTACACAATAGGACCGTGTGCAAAACGCGTACATGTATTCTACTGTAGCCTGTGAAACAAGAAATATACCGAAAATGTAATGTAAAAGAAAAAGTCCTTAAATATTAGTCGTATCCTGAGAAAAAGGGACAAAATGGTATATATGAAACAGCAACATCCAGCAATAATAACATTAGAAATGATCGATTTGACAGACTTGATGCAAAACAACGTGCTCATTAAGCAGTTGTGTCTATCGTGCAGACGTGTCGTTTATCCAAAAGGTATTGATAGAAAAAATAAAGGCAGATGGAATAAACATTATAATAGAGTGAGTAGCCGTAATTAAATTCATGAAAATGCACTGTATGTGGAAATAGGTATCTGCAACTTTATTTTAAAACCACGGAATGGCACCTGAGGTCTTCTTCACCAGTAAAGCTGGGACCTATATGTGTCTTTACTTATTGCTTATTAGAAACAACAGATGAAAAAGATTGTTCATGTACTTGGCCAATGAGTAACCTTCTGGATACTATAAAGTCCATCAAAATTAAAAGCATTTGATAAATGTATAAAAAAAAGCATTCCTGAGGCGTATAAGGCCTGTAATCGCATAAAATTTCAATAAATACATGAGACAACGAAACACAAGTGTGCGGTATCGCACTCTAGTAGCCAGTTTAGAAGCTAAGAAAACAAAACCGCTACAACTTAATTGATCTGTAAATATTTGTACAGTATAATACATAGGAATTCTGACAATTTCTACATCCTAGTCTGATTTCTTATTTGTATGATCTATATATGATATATTTGTATGATCAATATGATATATTTCAATGATCTATATACGGAACAAATGATTTCCAGTCAACTTCCGTAGTCATTGATTTCTCACGCTATCTTAATAAGCTAATCTTGCCCATCCTAAAGCCATTTATCTTCTATGTCCATATAGACAAAAGCTGCAATTAATCATGTATTCGTATATATGATCTGTGACAGCTAATTTTGCTAGAATTGTGCTCGTTGTAGTTGAAAAGTACAAACCAATCGTACCAGAAAAGATCAACAGTTTAAATGAATTTGGCATGATTCCACGGTGGTTTCTCGTTTACACTTTCCTTAAAATTAAATATTTCTTACTTGCTATCTTATACATAAATGGTCTTATTTTTTCTCATTTTTCTTTCTTTTCTTTCCATTTTTTTCTTACTTTCTTGTTCAGGATTTTACTTTCTTTCCTTCCTTCTTTCCCTCTTTCTTTCTTTTTTTTGTGTAGTTATGTATAAGATTTTATGACTGTGCTACTTGTTAAGTATTCTGATTAAGTATGTATAGGTTTTGTCAGCTTACTAAAGAGACAAAAGCTGACATCTCTGTTGCGAATTGATGTCGTAAAAAGATCAAAAATCTATCTATTTATATCTACTGTCAAAACACGGCGTCAAAACGATTTATCTTTATAATTTCTCTACGTGGTCAGAGATACTGATATATCTAATTATACCGAAGGGTAGTCATTTGTTTGTCTAACAAATATCTGGAAAATACGGCAAACGATTTATGTTGCATGTTATAATATCATATACAAGTAGATAAATTTAATAAATTTCTTCCATAAGTTTAATGTAAAACCAAGACAGTCGACAATTTTACATGTATATGAAGTACGTTACGTAGAATGTAATTTACTTGTTAGACAAATGCTTTCGTGACCCCCAGCACGCTAAATATGAGCCGTGTCACGACAAAACCAACATAGTGCGTTTGCGACCAGCATGGATCCAGACCAGCCTGCGCATCCGCGCAGTCTGATCAGGATCCATGCTGTTCGCTTACCACCTCTATAACAAGTAAAGAAATCGATAGCAGCATGGATCCTGATCAGACTGCGCAGGCTGGTCTGGATCCATGCTGGTCGCAAACGCACTGTGTTGGTTTTGTCGTGGCACAGTTAATATATTCAGTGGTTTTAAAACCGTTCATTGCATCATTTGTAGAGAAAATTTTCAAAGTAAATATTGACAGGCCCATGATCAGAGGGCAATAAAGTTTCTTTATTGTGCATTTAATGCGAGTTTTTGTGTGTGTGTGGGGGGGGGGTACACTGCTTAACGAAATGGTTTTGTGAAAATTGTTAAGTCTGATAAACAAAATGGTTTTGTGAAAATTGTTAAGTCTGATAAACAAAGATTTTTAATAATGGATAGATGCCAGCAAATAATTAAATTTGCATCTCGTTCTAGTCTGACAGAAAATTAATATATCAAATACAATGGGAATAATTTTAAGATAAAATGATAATAAATATATGTTTTAATTAACACAGGTGGTGAGCGATTTTGATTTGCTTTTCATAATGTGTACCACTGTCCTTTTTTTATGTTTAAGAAAGAAAGAAAAATAAAATATTGATAATCTTTTTTATTATTATTTACAAATTTACATTTATACAAACTATATAAGCAATGTTCAGTTTCAATTAGGCAATGGTGATTAACAAATTGCACCAAACATCTAAGACATCTGCAAAACAGCAATCAAATGTTCAATTCACAATCAAACTAAACGAATTCTTTGCAATGATTTGGTTTCAATGCTTTTAAGACCAGTCATTAGAGCTTAAGCAAAAACAAAATTACACAAAGAGAGCATTTAAATAACAAAATTACACAAAGAGAGCATTTAAATCACATATAATCAAAATATACTTTTCTGTTTCTTTGAGCAAAACCCTTTATTCTCGTTTGATTATTCTCATTTGTTGGTACTGGTTGAGTCAATAAACTTATTCTTGTGTATATAAGCTTAAAGATTTGTACACAATCGAAGTCAAATAAATTCTGTAAATAAACCTAAAAGAAATCATTGCAATAGTTTGGTTTCAGTAAGTCAATAACCCATTAATTTGCGCTTTGATAAAGCATATGTAAAAACGTAAAAAATATCTTTAAACTCTATATATCATATAAAACCGAGAATATATTATGTTTCCCATGAAATAAAAGCATAAATAAATTGTCATGGTTGTCTAGCTATGGCACATGGCTGAGTATAAATTGCATTGTTAAAAGCTAAATACGTGTTAATAATACACATATTTTGCGAAAGTCCGTGATGTTTTGCTTTGCAGAATTGACTTGCATATCTTGTTCTAAAGATGTAAATAGTTGCACAAATCTGGAGCCTCGTCCGACTGGTCTCTACAATTTGCAATACCATCACAGATTTGAGACTTTAACACGCAACCATCACCGTCGTCACATCCTTGCATGTCCTCTGTACAAGTTTGAGTCACTAAAAAGAAAATCAAATAACATTTTGAAAAAGTATTACATGTATAATGATTGTGTATTCTGACCCTATATTGTTTCAAAATTTCTGTGAGACATTTCGTAAAACTGACCTAAAGTGCAAGATGTGCTCTTTAATCGAATACTAAAGGTTGCCATAAAACGATAGTGATTGGTTATATTTTTAAAACAATGTATCAAGAGTTTAAGAAATATAAACATGATTTACGATTAAAGAGAATCTTAGTAAATTTTATACAAAATATGGCTATTATTACTATTTCCCATGTACATATTACAATCGTGATATTATCCAAGAAAAGGCTTATTCATTGTTAATTGTGTACATTTTGTGAATTGCAAGTGCCACATCCTAGTTAAAATTACTGATTAAAATAACTTTTTTGAATTCCATATTAAAAAGGACCTGGTAGTGAGTTCCTGTAATATTTTACATATCTTGATTTTGAATTAAGTCAGAATAAAATGCACATAACGTCGCTTGAAAACTGTAATGTTATATCTCCAAATTTTCCAAAAACAAGTCAAATACACAATTTCGTCTGCAATGGACTGTGCTATCTCCTTGGCATGTTATATTAGTACTTCAGAGCTTCATAAATGAATTACAACGAAACCATCCTGTTCAATCTCCACAAATTTAGTATGTCTTGATAAATAGACTGTTCTAACTTACTGGACTAATCATATCATCGATAAATGTCACGTGACCTGTGGGATATATGCAACATACTGTTCTAAATCCAAAATTATCGTATAAAAACATAGCATAAAATCACGTGATAGCAGGACAAATCAATTTAACGTAAAAGACATAATGTTCTAAGTCACATTGAACACCCTGATTTTAACAATTTTTGAAAATAAGTTACAAGGACTGTTCTATCTCCAAATGTTTTTTTAGGTTTTTAAGCAAGGAAATATTTAAATCCACATATCTTTAACGATATTGAGATGTTCTCCCGACGTTACGTTTAGTAGTTTTTTAAATTTTCAAAATCCGACAATAAATAAAAAAGTTATGCAATACTAAATCTTTGCATGCTTTTTTCTCAAAAACAACAAATTGGCACTTAAAACAAAACGTTTTTCAAGCGACGATAAAAGCTACTTTACAACTGAATATGAAATAAAAGATATAGTATCAAATAAATAGATGTAACACTACTGGCATCAATACATTTGTGATGCTGCGTCAAAATTTCACACACGCACACAACACGCACACACACCACGATGACAAAAAGTCCCCAAATTTTAAATTAAAACAATGTTACCGCATAATTTCTCGTCACTTGCGTCTAAACAGTCCGGGTAAGAGTCGCAAACGTATCTCTGCTCAAAACACTCCCCACTGTCACATCTAAATTTGGGCGGGTAACAGTCGTCTGTAAAATTACATTTTTGAAATTTAATAACTGGTACAGAATAAAATGAAACAATAAATTTAAAATATGTTCTTAGTTGCTAAAGAAAGTGTGCAACTTGGTAACTGTGAAATTTTGTATACCTAGCAAACTCGGGTATCAAAATTTGCAGAAATGTGTTGACTACACGATTGTTTACATTAAACTGAAATTTGAATCGGTTAGGTGTAAACAGCTGAAGGATAAAAATTATATGTTGCAGATTTGTGCCTTTAGTAATTGCGAGTTTTTGTTGTTGTTATTGTTGTTGTTGTTTTTCAAACACAAGTTCATATGGAGTTACATCAGGCTTATGCAGTCTCGAACAGATGAAATGAACGCAGACAATATTTATATCTTTAATACTAAATACGCCATTTTTATTTATTTTTTTTTTATACTCTTTGGTTAAGTAAGTATGCAAAATTTCCCTGTACCTAAGTGCACACTTTCTTTTGCAACTCAGTATGATTTAGATGGTTGTTTTATTGCCCTGGCATTATAGAAAATCTTATAGATCTAGATATATTCACTTTTAAATGTCGCTGTTTTGCCCCGTAGCAAGAATTAATCTTAATCTTTGTATATTTTTTTATTGTCTTGATATGAAATTTATGTATGCATAGGTCAATTTTCTGGTGCTATAATCATAATTGAACGTATTTACGCATTTAACTTTAAATAAGTTATTATTCTACACGGTCTGTACAGTGTATATCTGTTTCCCTTGACATAAAAACATGTTGTCATGGTTTTCATGGTAAGGGAAGAAATGAAAGGGTCTATTAAAATATCTAAGGTTTAAACCTACCATCTGTTGTATTTTCCGTTGTATTCGTAATGTTTTCTACTGTCGCATTTGTTTGCGTCATTATTTGCAGAGTTGTTGATGGGCGTGGCCTTGAAGTTACTCTTTCTGTCTTTCTTGTTGTTGCTTGTGTCGTTTGAAGTCTTGTTGTTAATTTTTGTGTTGTTCTTGGCGCTTTTGTTGTTGATAGAATTCTATTTATTGTTGTTTTCGTAGATTTTGTTGTCACCTTGGGAGAAGTCGGGCTATCTGATTGAGAAATCAGTGGAAATTGTACAATCCGCAAATTATCCGATATAACAAGAGCATAACACAGATGAGCTGCTTGATATAACAAAATAAGTCTAAAAAGTAAATCTCTTAATCAATTCAAAAATAGTTAAAAGTAGTACATGTAGTTAGTGTCCTATTTTGGACATTTATTTGATTTCTGTGTCAGAGAAGGCAAGCCTATCGTCTTCTTTTTTGTTTTTTATTTTTGCGGTACATTTTTTATTTGCCTAATAGATCACACACTTGTAATCTAATCATCGAATGATGTTTTATCTATAATTCCTCGTACAAGAAAACACACATATAATAAAAATTCGTAATCTGCTAGTTATCATTACCATTGGCCAAATTCCTTCTTGGAACTGTTCGTTACACAGTGCAAGGAAACTACAATGAAAATTTAGTAACAGAACAATGACTGGAAAGACAGCATAGTTGATTGGTCCTTTATTACTAGCGGTAAATTTTATCGTCTTCGGCACCAGCACGAGCAGGGTTAAATAAGTAACTATTAACCATCAAATGTTTTCTGGCACTAGAAAATTATTTTCAGAAGCATTCCTTCTTAGTGCAACTGCATGATGGTTTTGACAATTAGGAGAAAAACTAATACGCCAAACTTCTTACTTAAGTTCAGACCTACTTGCGAATTAAGAGCTTGTTTTAAGAAGATTAAAAAAGCGCTATCTTTACTGCTTGCTTCTTATTTGCCTTAAGTAGAAAATAATTAATGTCGTGAACCTACGGGAGTCATTTGCAAATAAAACAATGAAAGATCTCGTGTGCTTAAAGTTTGATTTCTCAAAATAAACAAAAAATTGAATGACTGTTTAACATTTTTGTACCTTGCAAGAAGCTAATGTACTCGGCGTGTTATTAATAACAAAAAATCGTGAACATGCAAGAGTCATTGGCAAGTTATGCCTGCATGAAATAATGGCAAATCTTGTGTGTTTGTGTTTTGTACTATATTATCTTTTTTCTTTATATTTTTCTCAAAATTAAATAAAAAATAATGGCTATCAAATAACTTTGTATCTGGCAAGAAGGTAATGTTCTCGGCGTCTTATTTTTGGTACCGATACCTACCTGCTTGCAAATACTACACCGTGGCCACTCTCAGCAATATCAGAGTTAAAATATATCAATTTGTTATAATTAACTACTTACCTACAATAAGCTTGAATGACTTCATATCCCATCCATGCTTTTCTCCCAGCCAACCTCGACACACATATAAACCCTGGTCACTGGCCGTCACTTTCCGGAACTGAAGTTTTTGAAAACGGCGGGAAAACGATTTTTCTACATGTATTCTTAAAATGAAATAAAAAGAAAGATTCATTTTAACGATAAAATGACACAATGTTAACGTTTGCAATAGATTGTGTAAAATTAAAACGAAACATTTCTATTTGTCGAATTTTGAAATGAGCTTTATAAGTGTATACATTTATAATATAAATTCATGAGTTTGATAATCCATATCGAAATCAAAATGTATTTGAACGAAATTATAAATTGTCAAACTTTATAGCAGCTGGTACCGTATATTTGTTCAGGAAAATCAAAACTGTACCATCAGTATTTAGTAATTATGGTTGCTGATTTATGCCATGTCGTATTTTTGCTCCGCCAGGCACTAGAGAAAAACACAAAAATACGACAAAGTAATCTCTTGGTCGTAATTGCGTTCTTTCGCATTTCATTCCGCGGGGCGCCAGGCGAAATTACGAAAGCACGAACATACGACTAAATATCGTACTTTTCGTCTGGCGCCCGACGGAGCGAAAATTAGACTTGTTACAAATCAGCCACCAGAAGTAATACATATTCTCAGATTGTCAATATTTATGGCACTCGCAACTGTCGGACCTGTCATACTTTGATAAAGGTCTATCATGGGTCATCAGCGAAGTATTTTGGATGCAATGTTTAGCTTATACCTGTTCCCTCGTCCCTCATATGATATCCAGTATTTGTCGGGCCCATACCATCTGAGGTGAGGGTCCGCGTGACTGCCGACGCAAGAGCCGTCACATGTTATACTAAACGGTGAGCCGGCCTTTACAGTGAACGATTTGGATGAAACTTCAATAAGATGTCTCCATAGCCTAAGTGATTGTGGATAGGTAATGCATTCCAATGTCTCGCACCGCCATCCATTCACACGAAGAATAACTGGAAAAATATGTTCATTTATTGAATAACATCCCCTGAAGACATGCCGGGCGATACGCATAACAATATAACAATTTTTAATGTACAAGTTTTCAGTATTGAATGGCACTTGTTTGATTTTAATTTCAACGCGTGTTTATTTGTCATTTTCTTTGGAAATTAATCGTGAGGGCGTTCAAAAACTTTGTACCAACAAACATTATCATTTGTCTTTGGGTGTCATTTCAAACACACAAAGTAAAAACGTATGAACATTCGTAAGAAAATGAAACGTTTGCCACGCACTTGAAAAGTTTGTCACGCATTTGAAATCAAAATGACACGCACATAAAACTTTTATCATGTACTGTACTTAAAAACTCACGGTTTTCATAAAGATTAAGTATTAATTTTCAGAAACGAAGTACATTTGTATATACATCAATAAGTACTTTAAGTACTTAAGCCTAAATTTTCACTATTATTGCATTACATTTATGTTTGTTCTAAATTACCGAACAGGAAGAAAAAAAGGAAATCGATTTACTATTATTTGTATTTTCATAAAACAAAAACGCAATTAACATGGTTCTTTGTGGGAAATTTTATTCTCTTGATATCCTAGCGACCAAGTATATTTAGCAGACGACACTTGACCGATATCACGTGCGCTTTTTTTCGCTATTTCCACTTAAATAGTGTCAGATTCACATTATTTGTAACAAGTCATTTTAATGAGTGGTCTCTTATAAATTACGTTAAGTAATATGACTGATAGGCGATTCACCCTCGTGTGTATCCACAAAAGTGCACTTTTTTTTCATTTTCCGTTATTTGTCGGTGTTTATGAATGATCGGTGAGAGGTTTCGATTGCGGTTTGTTCTTGAAAACTTCAGCGGACTGTATTAATTCCTATGAGGTTAGACGACACCAGTTCTGCAAAATTTCCAATTTAGTATCTTGACATGTTTATAGAAATTAGTGTAAATGCCTTTATCTGGCAAATATCAATGTCCAAGTTCGTTACTGACCACGTGACTAGGCTAAAGCTTGTCATAGAAATGTCATTTTCTATTGATGTAATACAACATAACGACGTTAATTTTGTCTGTTTGTAACTATACAGAAAGTATTGTGCTTAAAACTAGTAGAAAAATTGTTTTAAAGCTGGTGTGTTGACATGAATTCAATATATAATCGGTAAAAAAAGGATATTAAATAATTGAATATAATTGAAATAAATAAAAACACACTTAAGTCATTGACCCTATTTCTTATACTATTTTAATTTTGTTTTCCTAGACTTTGCTACGCGGTGTTGTCATGCTTTTTCTGGTCTCTCGTATCATTGTTTCAATTGAATACCGCTAACGCTGGTGCAAGGGTACCTGCAAGATGTGTTGCATGTGCCAGTTTCTCGTTATTCAACTCAGTTTGCAATTTTCAGTTATTTATGTTTCACGGGGGAGGAAGTGTTACACGAAGGATGGAGTTCTTATGATAACTTGTTTGGAGTTCTTATGATAACTGTCACGGAGTTCCTGGAGAACGTTACGGATTTCTGTGGAAAACTTTTCTATATACTTGGAGAACTCGCGTAAAAAATGATTATTTTTAACTTTAAATGGGGAGTTTGAGGTGCTAAATTTAACTTTGATAATTAAGCTTGCCCTACATATTGTATTATGTTTTCAGAAAAAATCTTTTAGTCCAAATTTTCGTCGCCGTTTAAAAAAAATCTCTGGTAGTTTTGAGAAAAATTTCCAAATTACTTGCTTATTCGTACATATTGACGTTTTCATTTGTGATCTTCTTCGTTGCTATACATAATCACCTAATTTATAGCGGAGAGTTGCAAACATAAAGCCCGGGCGAATAAATGTATACCGCGATTTTTTCAAATGTTACGGAGTTCTTGTGATAACTCAAAATATGTCCTGAAGTTCTTATGATAACTTTTGTTACTGCCAGTGTGTTTCTTGTGCTTAATTACGGCACGTTTAAGCGTATTCTATTAGTCAATAAGTGTGTAAATCATTATGAAGCATAGTACGCTTATCATTTGCACAAAAATGGTTATATAACGTTGGTTTTGATCGTGTTTTAGTTCCTAATTAAATTTGTGCGAAATCATATTGACATTATAAAACCCAACGAATGCACTAAATGTTTCTGTGTATACTGTTTGTCAACAAAAATTTTATGTCATAAGTTTCCGCAAATGCAACATTGAGGCCATGTGGCAAAATTAAAAACACGATCATTCAATATATCTGGAGAAGACATGAAACTGCTTTGGTGTACAGTCTACAAAGGATAAACAGGTGCTAAGCTATCTTCAGGAACGACCACCTCCGTGGTCGAGGGGTTTGAGTCGATGACTTCTAATACATGTAGTTACCTCTCTGGCGTGGGTTCGATCCCCGGGAGATGATTTGGTAGTTTAGAACGGAGGAAGGTAGTCTAGTACTGGTGTAACTTCTCCAGGAACGATGGTTAGGAAACTTTCCGCCCATATGACTGAAATACTGTTGGGAAAAGGCGTAAAATGAAACAAACAAGCAAACAAAATTTTCAGGAAAACCTGAATCAGCGGTCACCTGTATTCAGCAGTAACATGGCTGAAACCTCCAAGGAAAAATTGTTTAAAACTTACACTTTTTTCTCAGTTTACATGTTTTTGAGCAACCGCCTTTCTAAAGCAGACAATAAGTAGTTGGGCTTTGTCGGACCGTATTTGGTACAAAAACGAAATATGGTACAAATTTGTACCATATTCGGCCGAATATGGTACAACTGTCTAATTGTACCATATACGTATCTGCAGTTTTGGGGTAAAATGCCTGACCAAATATGGTACAAACTTGTACCATATTCGGATGAAAAATGTACCACATTCGTTCCGAATATGGTACACACTCATCATCGTCATCATCATCATCATCATCATCGTTATCTCATCATCATCACCATCATCATCATCATCATCATCATCATCATCATCATCACCATCATCATCATCATCATCATCATCATAACTACAATTTGCATCAAACGTCATCAATACCATCATGAAAATAATCATCATCGTCATCTCATCATCATCATCATCATCATCATCATCATCATCATCATCATCATCAACATCATCATCATCATCATCATCATCATCATCATCATCGTCATCATCATCAACATCATCATCATCATCTTCATCATCATAACTACAATTTGCATCAACGTCATCAATACCATCATGAAAAATAATCATCATCGTCATCATCATCATCATCATCAGCATCATCATCATCATCATAATCATCATCATCGGTGCGGCCGGTAATCATTGGCGTCAACATAATAAAAAAAACTTTTTTCATCATCATCATCATTATAATCATTATCATCGGCGATAAACATCGCAGTTATCATCATCACAATCATCAAACCCCAATCATCATCACCATTGTCATCATCATCAATTACATCATCATCGTCACCATTAACACCATCATCATCAATCGTCACCATTAACGTCATTATCATCATCATCGTCATGATGATGACAAAAGTTTTTGATGATGATGACGACGATCAAAATTACCGTCATCATCATCATCATCACAAACTTTTATCATCATTGTCATCATCATCACCATCATTATCACCACAATCATCAAGATCATCATCATCATCAACACCATCATCATCATCACCATTATCATCATCGTAATGAAGATCACAAAAATGTGATGATGATAACTGGTGATGTTTTTCGGTCGATGGTGATGATGATGACAAAAGTTTTGTAATGATGATAACGACGGTCAGCACATCATCATCATCATAATCTACCGATAAAAATCGCCGTCAGCATCATCAAAAACACATTTGTCATCATAATCATCATCATTATAATAATCATCATCGACCGATAAACATCACTGTCATAATCATCAAAATACGTTTTTATCATCATCATCATCATCATCATCATCATCACATCAATTATCACACCCCAATGATCATCATCGTTGTTATCTCACCAACACCACCATCATCATCACCATCAAAACCAACATCATCATATCCATTATCATGATCGTAATGGTGATCACAAAAGTTTTTTTGTGATGATAATGACAGCGATGTTTTTCGGTCGATAATGAGGATGTTGTGATGATGATGACGACGATGAGAATATCATCATCATCATCGGCCAATAAACATCGCCATCATCATCATCACAAAATATTTGTTATCATCATCATCATTATCATCATCGTCGGGCCGATAAACATCGCCGTCATCATCATCTAAAATCTTATCATCATCATTATAACCATCATCATCGTCCGATAAACATCGCTGTCATCATCATCCGAAAACGTTTGTTATCATCATCATCATCATTATCATCATCATCATCACCACAATCATCAAACCCCAATCATCATAACCACTGTCATCATCATCACCACCACCATCATCATCACAATTTTTTACCATCATCATCATCACAAATGTTTTGTCATCATCATCATCACATATTCATTTTACATTTTGTATTTTATAATTTGTTTCATTCAAGAGATTCAACAAACTTTATTGGTATACTGACAGGATTTTTCAAAGTGATATTGAAGAACATAGAACAGCATTTAAAATTTTAATCCAACTGTAGCAATTTGACCAGACATAATATACATATATACATTCATTTTAGTAGCAGCCAAAAATATCCCAAATGTGCTTCGTAAAAAGTTACCATTAAATGAGCAAATGACAACAAATTTCCGGTATAAGAACATAATCATCAATCACAAAAATAACATAACAGGTTTCCAAACACCGATATACATGTATATTTCACCTGTAATGTCTGTACATGACATCTATGATATCATACCAACCGATTCCACTAACACGCAAACGCAGCCATGCGTTTGCCCATTCCTGCAACGACGTTTGCTTAAAGCAATCATATCTGGACAAAACCTACCAATTATTATTAAAATGTATTAAAATATAAGCATTAATACCGAGGGGTATTAAACGATCAAATTTTCCAAGAAGCGCTGGCGCGCTTCATGGATTTGCTCGCCTACCTTTACCCTTACAAGTTCACACTCTATGAACATAACCAAAATGCGATAATCCTCAAACTTTTACAGAGTTACCTGGAGCAAGCACGTCTCTAGTCTTAGAGTACTAGTACTTAGTAACCAGTACTAAGCAGATACATTCGCCAGTAATTGACAACTGCCCTACTTGAAACAGCGGTAGGGAAGAATGGCCGTAGAAATCATTTCGTGACCAATCTCCACGAAAGTATCTGGCCCGCCCGGGAATCGAACCCAGGCCGCCTGCGTGCCAATCTGACGCGCAACCGACTGAGCTAGCCTGCGAAACAGTTACACAACCAGCAAAATCCATGTAAAGTGTGGTTAGGTTAGCTGTTTCTGTTACTGCTAGTTACGACGACGACGACGACGATGATGATGATGATGATGATGATGATGATGATACTTTTGTCACTTCCAATATTAGGTTAATACAATGTATTTGAGTTTGAAAAAAAGTTTACACATCGGCAGACTATTTCATTTATTAAGAAATACATAATTTATGTACCATATACGTAGGCCATTTTTCATTTTATGAGTTTTTTTTGGTATGTACCAAATACGTTTTGGCGAGCATAGAAAAACTTATTTCCAACCGAATATGGTACAATGTTTGTACCATATTCGGTCGAAAATTGTACCATATTCGGTCCGAATATGGTACATTTGTACCATATTCGTTTTTGTACCAAATACGGTCCAACAGGGCTTCCCTCAAGAAGCGGCTAAGTAAATTGTATCATTATGTACCATGTATCGTATATAACCGGGATATCCTTCACACCCATGCACCCGAAATGTATGATCTTTTTATGCATAAAAAAATCAACCGATTACTACCGATCTCTTCGACAGATTTGCACGTGCCCTACGGGTTCGAGCGAAAGAAGTTCGACAATATATTCTTTTAATCAATTACAGCAAAAGTTGTTGCAAAATTGCCACTAGGACTCCAACTTTGATAAGAAAAAATGTATGCAGTAATTTTTCAAAATATGGAAATTGCTGTACGTCACGTGATGCTACATTGGATTTTATAGAGAAAGGAACAAGGTCGATAAAACGGCATGAAACTTACGGTGACTCACTTATCTTATTGAAGACTTACTTTCTATCGTCATATCATTGTCATAGAACATTATACGTTTCTATGACAAAAACTGATACCTTTTAGAAATTGAAATTGAATATACCCGTTGAATACATAAAGACGACACCCACCTCATTACATTTAGAAGGGTGGTGCATACTACCTCCTATTTTGCTGAAAACCATTTACATGCATATATACCGATAGCATAGTTTACTTAATGTTCTCTAAAACTGTCAGGAATAATGTATATATGACGAAATCATGCTATTAAATTCAAAGCGTATTTTTATCCTGTAAGTAAATGCTCTACATCAAGTATGTTTACAGTCATTCCAAAAAATAAAAAAAAATAAAAACAAACACACAAAAGACCAAAACAAACACAAAAAACACAAGAAACAGAAGTAAGAAAAATATCTCTTGAACTGGAAAACACGATCAAAACCAACGTTATATAAACCAAATTTTTGTGCAAATGATAAAGCGTACTATGCTTCATAATGATTTACACTTATTGACTTATAAAATACGCTTAAACGTGCCGTGATTAAGCACAAAAACACACTGCAGTAACAAAAGTTATCATAAGAACTCCAGGACATATTTTGAGTTATCGCAAGAACTCTGTAACATTTGAAAAATCTGGTATAAATTTATTAGCCGGGCTTATGTTTGCAACTCTCTATAATAATTAAGTAATTAAGTATAGCAACGAAGAAGATCACAAATGAAAAGGTCAATATGTACGAATTAGCAAGTAATTTGGTAATATTTCTCAAAAACTACCAGATTTTTTTAAAAAGGCGACAAAGTATGGATTAAAAGATTTTTTTTCTGAAACAAAATACAATATGTAGGGCAAGCTTAATTATCAAAGTTAAATTAGCACCTCAAACTCCCCATTTAAAGTTAAAAATAACCATTTTTTACGCGAGTTTTCCAGGTATATAGAAAAGTTTTCCACAGAAATCCGTAACGTTTTCCAGGAACTCCGTGACAGTTATCATAAGAACTCCAAACAAGTTATCATAAGAACTCCATCCTTCGTGTAACACTTCCTCCCCCGTGTTTTCGTCATTTATTTAAGTGTGATTGTGGAACACGTTCTTGTAGCTTATATCAATTAATCATTTTCGAGTCCGCTTCCTGGAACTAACCAACTAATAAGTACTGGGTTGAGGGACAAATACCATACCAAGTAGGCCACCGCTCCACTTTCGTTACTACGGCAGAATTATTTGTTACAAAACCTTTCTTCGGTGCTCTGAAGCGCATTACTGGGTTATCCAGAAAGGTAACGGGCATACTGATTTGCGTAATTAGTTAACAATTGTGTTTGTGTATTATGAGTTTATTTATACTTGCTGCTGCTTGCACGGGCGAGTCCTCCCAAAGAATATTAGTCATTTAAGATTTTTGGAGTATAGTGCAAAATAAATATAAAATACCTCTATTTCAGAAGCTTTCCTTGGCTCTTTACCTGTTTAAGCACTCATACACGGGCCCTCGATTTAAAGTTTCATTCGAAAGACTGAATAGTAATTTTAATTTGCTAGTCCGATAATTAAATCGGGAGATTACAAGTCTCGCATTCTAACCGATTGATCTTGATTAACAATAAAGAGTAACTTTTTTCTTTTTGTAAATTGATAGCCATCATCATCTTAAAACACAGACATAAAAGCGGTGCAAGATACATAAATGGTCATTTTCTATGTAAAATGTTGTTTTAAGGAAACAAAAAGGAAGTAAAATAAAAAGAACTTACTAGAAACAAAAATAAATATCCCCGCAAACTGTCTACAAAAATCCATTATATCATTCAATATTGGTAAAATAGTTCAAATACTACACTTGTGGTTCATTTTTCTTTAACAAATCTTAGCACATTGTATTTGTCTTATATAATGCATAGGAAACAATTAGGTCAAATAATGGCAGCTAACATAATTTGTATTAAACACTTCATGTTACATTTTTTTACTATTTTCATCAAGAGAATTTTCGAGTGTTTTGTTGATGTTAATTGAAACCACAACACCGGATGTTACGTCTTTTTCCCTCGTTACAGTACCAAAACGTGTGTTTGTCGCGTGGAATAATGTGGCCTTTTAAAATCGGGTTTATCATTGTGACCCTGGTCCGGATGCAAAACTTTCCTAATTGTTAAAAAATGCGTTAGTTTTGTCCGTGTAACAAAATTCAAAACGAGGTCCAGCTGCACGTTTCTTCGTATTCCGTCATAAAGCAGTCTAATCGAAAACTATTGTCGTATTAAAGGAGATCCACTGAGGTCAAATATATTTAAATTTCTAACAAAGATCAAGCATTTTCAAGAACGGAAAATTACGCAAATGGTTATATAGTAATATACACAGATTTTTTGTGTGCGATTTTTAGCCCGTTTTGTGATAAAGCGTTTAAAAGCTTTTTCATTTTTTAAATTTTTCACAATTAAACGGAATATTCTTTGAAACTTGGAGTGAGCAAACAGAACTTGCAGACCTATATGTACATCTAATGGTATCAACAATTCAGTCTCGTACTGTCTAAAAAAGCTTAGTGAAGTCCGTTTCAGAGTAATATCGTGCTTTTAAATTTTAAAAAAAGAATATCATGTGTATAATTATTTCCTTTTTCATATCGAGAGGGATATTATAACATGACTGTATTATAACATGTACGTTGTTTACTTAGCACTGCTCACATCACCATAACGTAATCGTTGTTCACTTGGTGCTTCTAAAATAACCATGAACATTCTTCACCTTGTGCGGTCCACATTACCATTGACGGTGTTCACTTATAGTTCTGCTTACATTACCATTAAAGTTTTTTTTTCACAAAGTCCATCTTATGTGTGAAGGTTCAGAACTGTTCACTATATAGGGGAGAAGATCTATGTGTAAGCGACCGGATGGCTCAGTCGGTAGATCCGCGGTATATTGAAATTCGTCCTCGAATTTCACAGAGTTACAGAGCATTGTAAATTAAACTCTGAGCTATATCAGTCACGGTCCCCCGTTGGACGTCAAATGTCACAGGGTGAGAAAATGTACAGCCTGACCGGGACTCGGACTCGAACCCGGGACCCTCGGAATACCGTACCGCGGCTCTACCGACTGAGCTATCCGGCCGCTTACACATCTTCTCCCATATAGTGAACAGTTCTGAACCGTGACATATGTGTTGCTGATCATCATGAACGATGTTCAGTTAGTGTGTTTTATTTGTTTTAAAAAATTACAATGAAGGTTGTCCATTTAGTGCTGTTCCGACACTATGAACGTTGTTAGCTTAATGCTGCAAACATCACCATAACGTTGTTCACTTAGTGCTTCTAAAATTACCATGAACTTTGCTCATTGAGTGCGGCGCATATTACTATGAACAATGTTCACTACATTAACATAAAGGTTGTTCACTAAGTGCAGCTCACATTACCTTGAACGTTGTTCACTTAGTGCTGCCTGCTCATTTTACCATGAACGCTGTCCACTAAATGCTTTTAATATTACCAGGTACATTATTCATTTAGTGCAGCTAAAATCATCAGGACCGTTTTAATACGAAATTCTGTTTATATCACCATGAACGCTGTTTACTAAGTGGTGCTCATATAACGATGACCCTTATACACATCGTTATGAAATTTATTCATTTAGCGCTGCTGACGTCATCATGAATGTTGTTAACTACGTGCTACTTACATCTTCTACAGAGTGCTGTTCGCATTCCTATGAACGCTATTTACTTATCCCATGAATCACGGATTCATATAATATTATGTAATATAAATCCGTGCATGAACATTAAGAGGATATATTTTCGTTTGCGTGAAATATGGAATAAATTTTCACGAAACATGATAAAATGCCACATATTTTCACGAGCCGGTACGGCGAGTGAAAATATGTGGCATTTTATCATGTTGAGTGAAAATATATACCATATTTCACGAAAAACGAAAAAATAACCTTTTTATTTAATTTCATTATCAAAGAAAATGGTAACGAATCCCCTTGCTTGCTACCAACTGCAATTGTAAAGCGCGCAGTAATTTATGCGTAAGCACGCGCTGTTTGGCGCTACATTGTGACGTCATGTAAACAACTCTTTAAACGTCTGTACAGCGTTAATTACTGAATTAAAGATATTAGTGTTCGGATTAATTTTCTTAGTTAGACCATTTTCTATCATGCTCAATAGTTTTCAAAACAAAATTCAAGAAAAAGTTGTTTTGTATTCATCAGATTTTTCAAACAAAACGGCGAAAGAAGTCCCTTAAAATAAATATGAGTTTTGACTCCGCCCACTTTCATATTTATATTTCATATTTATTTTTAAAAAATATTAAATATATTTGACTGATATAGCACCATATTTCATGGGTAAAATTAAATAATGTTCAATATTTGTTATTCATATCCGGATGAAAGTTGTTCACTGCGTGCTTCTAGCATCATAATGAGCGCTGTTCACAAGACGCTACTCATGTCATGAACATTGTTCACTTAGTGCTGTTTGCATTTCATTAAACGTTGTGCATAAGTGTTACTTACATCCCAATGAACGTTGTCCACTGAGTGCTGCTTACACTTTTATGAAAGTTGTTCACAAAGTGCTAAGTATTCACATCATCATGAACGTTGTTCACTAAGTGTTGTTTGTTTGACATGAACGCTATTCACAAATTGCTGCACACATCATCTAGAACGTTGTCCATTATGTGCTCATCATGAATATCAAAACTGGACATCGTTCACTAAGTTCTCCTGACAATGCTATCATGAATGTTGTCCACTAAGTGCTGCTCGCATCACTAAAGTTCTGCTTCTCGGATGTCAACATAATGTTAAACTAGCAACACTATGAAAGCTGTTCGCTATTTTAAATGCTGCTCACGTCTCCATGAACGTTTAGAGTGTTTAAAAGTCGTAGATCTAGTCGGTAAATAGCTTATTAGCTAAATTAAATGTTTCTTGTAATATGTAAACCGACTTAAAATAAAGTTTCTTGTATCTTGTATCTTGTAAATACTGAACGTTTGTTTTTGAGGAAAGTGTGTATTTTCAAATTTATTTTGTAGTCGAGAGAACCAGAACTGATTGGGTCTAAAGAAATATAAGTTTTTCTCGAATTTCAGACGATTCGACAACCCCGAAGTGAAAATCCTAGTGGCAGGGGAGGTAAATCTTCATGGCATAAGTTTGCGTACAAAATATCGGTAGTAGAATAATAGCCTCCCTTTATTTATGTACCACCATTTGTAATGATATGAACGCGATAGAGTGTTTCCCTCTCAACGACAGGGAAGTTTTATTTCTTCAAATACAAGTGTTTGTGTATTTCTGACTCATACCAAAATGCAACTTTATCGGATTTTTGCATTGTTTAAGGGTACAGAAACAGGTAGCGTTGGCTTTTTCTATTTTCATAAATGTCATATTTTATTATTTACAATTACAGCACACACCACAGGCACAGTACTGTACAGCAGATTATAACCCTGTTTTCTCGAATTATCAGGGCTTGTCATATTACAGTATCGGAGCATGCTAAAAACAGATGAAATCGACGCTTGGAGATCGGAAAACGTGTCTAATTTATAGCTCTGATTTACCATATGCCAAAAATTAGCTAGATTAAAATGCGACAAAACTTTTGTCAAAAGCAGATTAAAGATTATTTAGAATCTAATATTTTTTGAAAATTTCTATTTTAATTTTATTCATGTTGATGCAGTAGTTAAGTTTTATTGAATCATAAAACACAATTTTGCTAAGGCATTCCGCAATCTATTTTAAACACCAAATTAAAAGAATGGCACAATTGATTTGAAGTGATATGTAGATAAATGTAAATTAAAATCATCTGTGACATAGCAACTAACCTTCTTCAACCAATCAAATTCCTAGATGATACAAGAAAGTAGGCCTACCTAGTTCATCAAGTGCTTGACAGTCACTATTTATAGATAGAAAATTTTTCGTACCATGAGTGTTTTTGAATATGATGTTTTCTTTGTTCATAATGTCTAAAAGGGTTTTATTCTGGGTAAAGGGCAACATTTACTATCTTGAAACGTTAGGTAAAGTTGAACTGTTCATGACATCTTCTCCACATTAGGCATTAAAAGCCTCATGATGATAATAACATAAATATGATAAAACAGAATACTTTTTTATTGTCGGGTGTACCCCAGTAAGAGGAATATACTGTTCCTCACCACTTTTAACTCATATTTGACAGTGCATTAAAGCTGCATGACTCTAGATGAGCCAAAATATTTCATGAAAATCAAACTAAGGAAAAGTGAACTAAAACTTTAGGAAAATTAGAAAGTTTTGAATAATGAATTACATGTTATGAGCCACTTAATTTGCAGTATCACCACATTTTTACAGAGTGCCTGATGCAATACTTGAATTTTTTGCATATTATGACCTCTTTTTGGTAAAATTAAGGCTTTTTTTTGCATATAATGACCTCCTTTTTTTTTGTTTTGGTAATTATTTACAATTTTACATGGATTTTAAGTGCCATAAATTTGGAATGAGTTAAATACTTTCCTTCTTCACTCCATAACAATTTTAATTAACTTAAAAAAAATATTTTCAATATTTTCATGAAAATGTGCACGAATCAGGATGAATGCTGCTTTAAACATGAATAGAATGTTAAAAAAAACAAAACAAAGATGTTTAGTGATCAGAATGCAATGTATGTATGTATTCTAAGCTTAATGAGAGTCCAAAGCCTAGAATACATATGTTACATGTATTGCATTGCCAGAATGCAACCATTTCTATACACTAGATTGATTGTAGTCCAAAAGCCCTTATGAGTATATTTAACTCTGTGGTTTTATAAACAACATTGGAAAGGGAAATTTTTGCTTTACATATTGCATGTAACTATGTGGTCTGTGTGGTAGAGAAATGGAAGGTTCACTAATTTTCAGTTTCGGTTCTTCCTTAACTTTGAGAGGAAATATAATTATAACACAGTATTTTTTTCTAAAAGGGGAAGAAATAACTTGATGTAATGAAAAGAACTGCATGATGTTAAAGAATATTCTACATTTGTAAACAGATTCTGGTATAGAGGAGATAGAAAAATCCCTGTACAGTATGAATATGTCATCAATATACTGACAGTAGCAAAACATTCACATTAACAATTTTAATAATACATGTACTACATTAATTTAATAGGCACTGACTGGCCTTCTTGTGGTAACACACATACAGTATAACACTTAATGGCAACAATTATTTTACACGTATATATGTACAATTATTCAGCAAGTTGAGTTATGTTAAGTACTGTACTACTTGTACATTACTCATTTGTTCAAAGTTTATGGCCAATGTTGACATGTGCTGATTCATGTTAGATGATTAGATTCTGAAAAATTATAAGTAAAGGTTTCCCCCCCCCCCCCCCGCTTATTATCATTCACATTGCTACATTTTGAAATGAAGAAATATTACATCCTGCATACAAAATGGCTTAAAAATGTATTTAAAAATGAGGTTTTATTAGGGTATTAACTATAATGGTACTCTATTTATTAAAGACTTTTTAAGATATTCATATAATAACAGGGCATATTTTATTGATTTGTGAAGTAGCTTTAATAAACACTATCCTATACATTACAAAACTTCTATATAATACAATCCAAATAAGGCAGCTTACTCTATTAAGTATTCAAATAATTCTTTCCCTTGCATCAACATTTTTTTCAATGCATGAGATAGAGTCAAATTTATACAGTTGCATTTGATGCAACATGTTATGATGTATTTGATTGGCCACAAGCTTATTTATGAGAATTGATATTATCATATTGTAAACTAATGTTTGTAACTAACGTTTGTTCAGTGTCTTTAAGATACAGACACCAGAAGAAAAAAATTCTAAGGCAAAACATGCACTTTTAATTTCATGACAACCGCTAATTCCCATGCAACTGAACAAAAGTAAACAGGGTTTTCCTTATTAACAGATTTGCGATCCATGTCATTGATTGAAATGCTGTTTAAGTCTGTTGTATTTTCAAACTGTAGATGAAAATATCCCTCTTGACCAAATTTGTTGTTTTCCTTGGCACATCTGTTGCCTCAGATAAAATTGAAAAACTCTGTGTAAATATATATATATTTAATAGAGATTGTTCTGTTTTCGCAATTTTCAAAGGCTACCATGTAAAAATCTCCTACTTTGAAAGCTCAGCACTAAGGTGAGCTTAGGTAAAAAAAAATCACTGTCATGTAACTAAAACTGATAAAAAAGGGCACAATGCATTGTGTTACATACCATACTCTTATTAGGGTAGCTATGAGTAAACATAGCTTTGTCAGTTCAGGTTGGTCTTGATGTGGTTAAAGTTATGGTGACATTGGCTTGTGGTAACAATGTATCAATTTACTTGCGGTACTTTATTATGGCCACGGGTACTTTATTATGGCCACCGTTATAAAGTTTGTACAGATTACACAGTTACCTCCTGTTTGATGTAGTAATATATTGCATTGTTTGTTGCACTTTTGTTGATAAAAGCATTGACTTCAAACATTGTCATGATAAACATATGTTCTTACTATAAAATAATGTATCAAAATTTGTTCATGCACAAATAAATGTACCTAGACATTTTGGTTTTGTGATAAATGGCATGGCTGGAAAATATTTTATCAATACATTGAAAACCGACTAATAGACGAAAACCGATTAATAGACGATATAATTAGAACTGAATAGGTGGTCCAGTTGAAAACATATAATTACGTGTAATAAACTGTTATCATACATGAACAGAACAGAACAGATACTTTATTTAGATTTTAACATTGCATGATGATCATCTATAATACAATAATATTTATAAAAGTGACATCAATAAATGTAGAGTTATGCATTCTTGTTTAGTTTAATAGTTTAAACATATTTATTTAAGCTGGATTGCAAAACAAGTTCTTGCAACTTCTATTTAACACTTTCGAGTTCGCTTCCTGGAACCAACCAGTACTGGTGTCATAAGAAGAAAACACGGTTGTGACCCAAGTTATTGCTCAAACCCATGATCCCTGGGTTGATGAGAGGCAGACACTTTAACCACTAGGCCTGACCTGGACTCCCCATTCTTGTTTTAGTCATCACTAAAACAACATACCTGTACTTAAAGAAAGTAAGCTAAAAAATTTGAACTTTGAGTTCTCAGATAATTCAGGATGACCATCTTTATTCTTAATTAAATTCAGAGGTATGTATGCTTGATTTAACTGTTGTATCTTGTGAAGATATCAATTAATATTTGCATATAACTTCATAGTATATTTATATTATAAATATACTATGAAGTAATCATGTAATATTATTCAATATTGTCCAGTTAATTCTGGAATTTAGACTAAGATATTTATCAGAAAGTAATTAAATATTAGTCCACTGTAAATTTTAGTTATACCTGTTTTTTTTGAGACTTTTTGTTAAAAGAGTTGAAGCTTATTTCAGAACTGAACAAAGGATATATAATTTCTTTGAAATAGCTACAAAATAAAAACTATAAAACAGCTATATCAGCATAATCAGGTTACACAACTGCATATTTACACAACTGCATATTTTGTAGTTTACAAACATGAGCAGTGCTAGCATTTCATAATCCAGTAGACTGCTTAAAAGATTACAAAATTTCAGGCTAAACTCATGATATCATAAAGTGCAATATGTATTATATGTTTCCTGTTATTGACCCAGATTAATATTTTCCATAGGTGGAAAGCAAAAATTTCTTTAATGAGAGTTACATGTATTTTGTTTAAAAAAATTTTATCACTGGATTACTTAATAATGGTACTTTAATTTGAGAGGAATTATTTGGATTGATGTCAATCTGGCTCTGAGGAGATTGTAGAGAAATTTTTTTTGACCTTAGGCTTCTTTATGTTAGTATTTTTGGTTCTGTGAATCCCCCAAATTTACATCAATTGGAATATCCAATTATTATTTCCAAGCAGGCCATTACTCACAATAATTAGAAAAGATTTAAATCTTTGACAAAGTGCTGGGATGGAAAGTGATATTTCAATGCTACCAGCCTAATACTGTACAATTCATAAAACTCTTCTATCTGTTAGCCACATACCATGCTCTTTACTATTCAATGGTAGCTCAATTTTTGTGTTTTGATATTAAAATTCTCCTTAAACTTTGAATGGACTGTTCCAATTTCAAAGCAATGCAGATGAAATTTTCTGAAAGAGTAAATTATAAAAAAGCTATTTTAGTGTACAAGTCCCTTGACAATCTTCTCCCTGATTATATGCAAAACCTTTTTACTTACACAGAAAATACACAATTAAGATCATATCAACAAAAACAACTTCAAAACCTAGACTTGAGTTCTGCAGAGAATCTTTATCATATTCAGGGTCAAAACTTTGGAAGTCTCTTCCCTTAGATATCAGAAATTCCATAAATTTACAGTCATTCAAAAATAACTATCTGAAATGGTGGTTACTCTCTGGTGGGAATAAAACACATCAAGTTGTATTATAAAATGGTAAATACATATCTGATTCTGAATTGCAATGTTTACATTCTTATATAATGTTTATGCTCTAGATTTTCATTTTACATGTTTCTTAACTACATTGTATTTGTAATTTTGTTGTTGTTTATCATACATTTTGTTTGGAAATGTTTATATTATGTACATTGTATATTTTATAGAGGCTCATAGGGAAGACTGGACATGCCTATAAACTATGTTGCCTCTTTTAAAACACAAATTCAGCAGGTTAAGAAAATGTTACACAAATGAATGTTAAATGATACTGATAATATTCATTTTATAACCTGTAAATCGTTGATTTATCAATCACATTATTTTGGCAATAGATTTATACATTATTCTGACATTAATTTATTTTTCCCCATTCAAAAAATGAATTAATTTTCAAGGCATTTAAATGTATTAAATTGATGTAGGAGTCATTAAAATATGTTAAATTTTCCTTTTGATAAAACTGCTGTCTCATTTTATCATAAATCTCCGTTAGATATTTGATTAGTCGCCGATTGACAGTCCGAAATTAAATACATAAATTCTTTTATCTTATCTGAAATTCGATTTCACTACCGTTAAGCAATTCCTATATCCAGAAGTATGCCCGTAAAATCTACCTTTCGTTCAAACACAAGTTGACAAATATTGGTTAATATCAGTGTATTTTCCCTTTTTTCAAGTCAAGACAGGTAGACTTAGCTATATCGATACTTAATATTACGGTGAAGGAGTTCTTTTATAATAAGGGCGCTAAAACCCATTGAATTTGTCAATAAGATCATATCAGTATGTAGTGCATAATTTAACAAATTGTTGTGTTCGAGAGACGGGTATTTTGTTATGAAAAAAATTGAACTAGGCTTTTGTTTTGGACTTACTAACATATTGACAGCAAAATAGAGCAGAATTTTGAAAAATTCATTGAACATTGGATAGTATTTTGAACTGGAGGTAAAAAATTTCTGATCAGTAGGTGACTGTAGAATTAAATTTTTGTAGCAGTTTGTCTTCTGTGTTTTGGAATTTAAACCATTTTGTGTGAAGTTTAAAGGGATTTGTAATATTTCTCTGTTGACGTCAATTGGTAAATGACTCTTTAAGGTTGCTTAAAATATATTTTTTACGATGTCGTAAAGTATGGATTTAAATTTGACCACTGTGTTTGGATTATGGTCAGGATAATCTTAATTTAGGATAATCTTATTCTAGGATAATCCATTAATGTCTTTGATTGACTTGCTGGCACAATACACAGTTAATCTTGGAAATGGAATGAAAAATAGATATAGCATATTTACCTAGAATTGTAAAATTATACCTCTTGACCAACTTTAGATGAATGGCATTGAAATACAATGTAATTTAGTCAATTAATGTATGAGATTATATTTTCTGACAGACAGACTGTATACATGTATATAATCCAAGTTTAGTTCTAATATTTATTGTATATTTACATTAGACAATCTCTTACTTTAATCTGTTTAGATATAAATCTACTTCATTTGTACACCTTGCCAGACAATTTTTTTTTTACAAGGCAATTAGATAATTTTTGTAATAATGAAAGTGTTTCTGTATTTATAATCCAAGAAATAGAAATTGTTAACATCAAAATACATAGCGGTAAATTTGCACCTGCATCAAATGTCCATTGGTCATATCACTCACAGTGGTGGTCTGAAGCTTGTTTAGGTGCTAAGATGATTATTTTACTCCGAAGCAATCAAAGCAATCGGGTGGGGTTGGGAGGTTAGTTATTTGGGAGGATTTTATCCCACAAGGAGAGGCTAAAAATTTATCAGAATTTAGACTCCACTACTAATCTTAGGGGCAAATCTTTGTGGGTAATGTTCACTTATTTGTAGTATATACATGAACAATAAATCCTTTACAGTACAAAATATACATTAAAATTATAGAGAGAGAAAAAAACAGGCCACAGTCTATGAATATTTGCAGTTTATTTATAAAGATCTGAAAATCCACAAGCACAATGAGTGTTAATGGTTAAAGTAAACAAAGATTTGAAACACTGAGCTACCTTAAAGTAGTCCCTCAAATTCCTCAATAGAGAGTTAATGAAAGATGAAACCTAAGTATAAATATTGAAATTACTGTGTTTAAAAAGATTTTTATTGTTGGTAGATAATGCATTGTGTTGTCGTAACACTAATGCAATTGTTAACTGTATTGATTTAATTAAATTTTCTGTGCTTGTCAATAAAATATTAAAACGGCGCTCAGTACAAATAGATACAAATTAGTTTGAGGAAATCGTAAACCGTTAAAACTTTATGTATTATAGTGATTTATGTAGACTTGTTGACAGTCAAATAGCTAGAATGACTAATTGTGTATAGAATGGGTCAGTACTGGTGTAAATTTGAATTAAAAAAAAAATCTTGGACTGTTCAGTGTTTTTATGCCACCGCAGCATCTGCGATGCGGTGGCATATAGCGATTCACCTGTGTGTGTGTGTGTTTGTTTGTGTGTGTGTGTGTGTGTGTGTGTGTGTGTGTGTGTGTTATATAGATTATATAGTGAACTTAAAAAATCTTCTTGTGAAAAACCAGTAGTCCAATTTCAACCAAACTTGGCAGGATTGATCCTTGGGTGAAGGGCTTCCAAAGTTGTTCAAAGAATTTCATTCCATGCAGAAATCTGGTTACCATGGCAACCAAAAGGAATTATAAGAACAAATTTAAAAAATCTTCTTGTAAAGACCCAAAAGGCCTAGAGCTTAGATATTTTGCATAAGGCATTGTCTGGTAGACCTCTACCAAGATTGTTCAAATTATAGCCCTGGGGTCAAAATCGGCCCGCCCCGGGGTCATTGATTTTCACTATATGTACATATAGTAAAAACTTAAAATACCTTATTGTAAAGACCCAAATAGCCTAGAGCTTAGATATTTTGCATAAGGCATTGTCTGGTAGACCTCTACCAACATTGTTCAAATTATAGCCCTGGGGTCAAAATAGGCCCCGCCCCGGGTCATTGTTATATAGATTATATAGTGAACGTAAAAAGTCTTCTTGTGAAAACCAATAGTCCAATTTCAACCAAACTTAGCAGGATTGATCTTGGGTGAAGGGCTTCCAAAGTTGTTCAAAGAATTTCATTCCATGCAGAAATCTGGTTGCCATGGCAACCAAAAGGAATTATAAGAATAAATTTAAAAAATCTTCTTGTAAAGACCCAAAAGGCCTAGAGCTTAGATATTTTGCATAAGGCATTGTCTGGTAGACCTCTACCAAGATTGTTCAAATTATAGCCCTGGGGTCAAAATCGGCCCTGCCCGGGGTCATTGATTTTCACTATATGTACATATAGTAAAAACTTAAAATACCTTATTGTGTAAAGACCCAAATAGCCTAGAGCTTAGATATTTTGCATAAGGCATTGCCTGGTAGACCTCTACCAAGATTGTTCAAATTATAGCCCTAGGGTCAAAATCGGCCCCGCCCCGGGGGTCATTGATTTTCACTATATGTACATATAGTAAAAAACTTTAAATACCTACTTGTAAAGACCCAAAAGGCCTAGAGCATAAGGCATTGTGTTGTAGACCTCTACCCAGATTGTTCAAATTATAGCCCTGGGGTCAAAATCGGCCCCGCCCCGGGGGTCATTGGTTTTCGTTATATGTATATAGTAAAAACTTTAAACAAATTTCTTCTATCAATTGACAAATGCTAGAGGTTAGATATTTTGCATGAAACATTGTGTAGTGAACCTCTAGCAAGATTGTTCAAATTATAGCCCTGGGGTCAAATTGCCCCCGCCCCGGGGGTCATTGATTTTCAATATATACATATAGTAAAAAATAAAAAAATCTTATTGTCTGTAGGTACAAGGTACAAGGCTTCAAAAACTTAAAATACCTTCTTGTAAATGCCCAAAAGGCCTAGAGCTTAGGTATTAATGCGGTGGCATAGCATTTTTCTCAAATGCAATCTTGTTTTTCTTTATATAACTACTACCCTAAAATGGTACTGTTCCCAATAGAAAATAGACATTAAAAGTCCCAATTTCCAATGTTTAAATTCCCAAAATGGCTGTTTAAAATTCCCATAAGGCCAAGTGATTTCTCTGAAATCATTTAAATCCAACATATTCATTTAAATCACCACTCAATTGTTCTACTTGGACAGTGGAAGCTGTTAGCTATCTTTATTCATGATGACTAATCTTATTTGTAGCTGAAAAATTGCATAAAAAAATTCCCAATTTAGGTCAAAATAACGCATTTTTTTCCCAATCAGTCTGGTACCGGCACCATTCCCAAAGTAGAGAAAAAAAACGCTGCTGTTAGTACTGGTATGAATTGAACTAAAGAAAAATTGGTATAGTGTATTATGTCAGCTGTGAGACAGGATTGATTTTGGTATATATATAATGCTTTAAAGTGGTTCAGTTTGTCAGATTAAGTAATCTTTTGAAAAGTACTAATATTAGAACTTGTTTTTTGCATTCATCTGACAGAAAATTGGAACCATTGAATAGTGTGAGAACACATGTTCGCTCAATTACAATTCTTTGTTTCTTAAATTGATTTGGTAGTGGTAACATAATGTACATATAATGATACAGAATTCTAGGGTGGTTTTCAATTTCATACTCGGAAGTGAGAATCGTAAATGATAAAATTAGAAACAAAAACATTTCAGAATAAGTGACCACACTTCTCTAAAAACTCAAATTTTGTTAAAAAATAAATTTTAAGATTTAAAGGAACTCCACAGAGGTTTGGTCGAATGTCACAAAAAAAAGAGTAAATTTTCATGAATAGATAATTTTTTTTTATCTAAATGTTAGTTGCATTTAAACAGAATCAGTGTTACATTGATCTTAGCAATTCATTTGAAATATATATTTTTTCCAATTTCGTGGGAAATTAGCGTTGCAATCTAAGCTTTTCAATTGGCAAATCTCTACATCTGGTTTAAAAATAAAAGTCACATGTCATCATTAGTCTCGGAATGACTAAAAAGCGCAACAGAGAATATTGGATTTACTCTAATTAATTATTATGTATATTATGATATTCTCTTACATGAGGTTTTGAATATTTATATAATCAGAATATTTACTTGTAGTGTCACCATTAATTAATTAATTGTTTATTTTGTTTCCATGGTTACAAGATTTCACACTAATTATAAGTATTATATATGAGTTTAAGGTGGTGTTTAATACACTAATCAGCTTTTATTGAACTCAGTTTCCTCAGTGATTTTTTTCCTGTATTGATTATTTCAGAAAATTCATAATCTGTTTCCATGGCAACATATTGCTACAAACTAAGTTGAGATTGATTTATACAAATGACAGGTATTTCAATCTTTTTGAGTAAATATTGGCTACTTGCAGTCTTATAGGTAACCTGAATTAACTTGGTACTGTCAGATTTTAATGTTAAACTACTAATTTATGTTAAAGATTGTCTCGAATAATATGCAAAATGTATCATACCTATAAGAACAACAATGTTAATCAATAATTATTACTATATGTATTTGTTATTTATCTGAATTTCTCCACAAATTGTTTTACCAATTATCTTGAAATTATTGATTACATTGATGCCATGCCAAATTATGAGGATATCTCCCCAATGTGAAATCCAGGTCATGAAAATTTAAAAAAAAAAAAAAGAAAAAAAAGAAAGAGCAAAATACAATCATTGCAGTGATGACCCAAAATAGTCTGGAAAAAAAAAATCATGTAATGGGCATTAAATTTTATAAACAAGACACATCATGATTGTATCAACAGAACATGATAATGTATTTTACTGAAATCATTCAAAAAGGTATGAAAGTTAATTGTAGACAAGTGATTATAATCAATAATAGATATATCGGTGTATTGTTTGCTTACATTAAGTTAAATATACCAATTTATTTTTAGTTTGATTGTGTTGGTTGCTATATTTAGCTTATTGAAACACTCTTGAATCCATTCCTGGAACTAACCAGTACTTACAGCAATGAGTGTAAAGTTTCTTGCTAACGGAAACAACAGCTTGCCCCTGAGGTGGTTTGCATTTGATAACACACGGTCAGCCATCCTTAGAAAATTTAAGTCAAATGCGGTAACCGCTTGGCCATGCCCCCATGTTGATATTTGTTACGGATTTCGAAATATCATCGATTATAATTACACTTAATAAAAAGTAGAAAACTGTATATAGGAATGATTCAGCAACATAACATATAAACTAAGAACTGCTGACTTCAAAACTTTTATCGGTCTGTCTTTAAAACTCATGGCCACTGTAACACATACTTTTGTTTCAAATAACAATATGGATTCGACTTAACAGTACAATGTTTGTATAATAAAATAACAGATAATCTAATGATAAAACAAAAACAATTGTATCTAACAACTATTTTGATAAGTTATAAAGATGACAGATAAAGATTTTAACTGGCACTGGCACAGAATTCTACTCTGACCTAAATAATTTTAATTAATGTTTTGAAGTGCTACAAAAATTGGCTATGACAATAATTGTTGTCAGTTTTCGTCATATTTATTCCTCAGATACTAAAAAAAAATATAATCTCCAATAACCCTTAAACTTTGAATGGACAGTTCCAAATATAAAACTGGACTAATCCATTACACACATTAATTAAGCAAAGTGTCAGGGTTAATTACATATAATTTGTTTGTCTAATATATACCTTTTGTAACTTGTAAACATCAACCGCTTGAAATTTTGTCATTAAATTGAGACCGATTCATGGGTCTAAGTGACCCAATGTGTTGAAGTTTTAACGAAAGTCCCTTCAACTTTGACTTACTGAAGTTCTACTGTATATAATTATATATGTAGATATACCCAGAAAGCAAATTGCTGGAAAATTTAACAACCATTAATGCATTAGTCTATAAACTTTAGACTTCTTTTCTGGATTAATATATGATGCTGGCTATGAAATTGACACACACAAAAAGAATGAATACAAACCGAATTTGATATTTATAGATTCTGAAAGTGGTCAAATTGGCAATATATATTCAATATATTCAAAATATACTTTATAATAAGCATTTGATAGAGGTGACTTAATACCTTAATGGAAAAATCTTGGTAATGGTGTTTTATTGTACAGACACATTTTTTAATGTATATCCTAAGATACTATATCCTTTATGAGCCAAAGGTGAGCATATTGAAAGGAAAATGAGTTTAAAGCAAATGGTCAAAACTCTTTGATGTTTTCAGTGTAATTGGCATGATTTTATAATCAGCCTGACTTGTAAGGAATGTGATTTTAGAATAATGGTCACTTGTAGCAGTTCTTTTGAAATTGAAATATATACTTGAATCTTTGATAGATAAAATTAAGATTATATTAGTAATGGACACCAACTGATATGATTGCAGACATAAATGGATTTTTACTCTTGATTATACATGACTGAAATCGAAAGTGATTACTCTTTACAAACAGTATAAATAAAGTCTCAGGCCAGCCTGCAGCTCCATGCAATCTGTCCAGGAGTGTCTATTCTAGGATTTTAAAAACAGGAGGGATTTTTATCGAATAGCGAGAATTTATTACATTTGTTGATCTTTTTCCTTCTTTGTCTATGTAAAATTTTCCCCCTTCCTCTCAAAAAATAGGGGTGAATTCTCAAAAATATGGGTGAATCCCCCCATCACCCCTCCTAGAATAGACACTGTTTCCAGGCTCAGTCTCTTCACTGTTGGCTGACTTTTAACTTTAAATTTTCAATTTCAAATTACGTCATGTCTATAACCCTTAAAATGCTTAAAACAAAATTCAGAACATTAAGTCTTTTTTACCAGCTTGTATAGAGCTCGGCCAGCAGGTTAGTGCATCGCTTTTACTTGTAAGGTTTTCAAATTTTATGTTTTAGGCCTTTTTTTCCCAGTGGAGTTTCTTAAAAAAAATCCTTAAATTTTAACTTGATAGAATAGAAGAAAATTTAGAGGAAGTCAGTAAAATTATATAAATGGAAAATAGAACTAAAACATCTGAATTACTGATCTAGAAAAGTCTAGACTTATGATTGTCAGAATTACATAAACATGTACATGTACAACAATTTTAAAGTAATTTCTGTTGCTGTTTAGTTTAATAATGCATTGTTATTAATAACATGTTAATAATACATTAAATCTTATAATTAATTATTTGAAACAGGACATGGATTTATTTGAAGTTTATGTTTTGGATTTTACTAATTTACCATTTCACACATTAAGGGATTAAAGAAGAAAAGAAATAGTAAAATATTGACCGAACTGAATTTGATAATGTGTTATTTTAATCATACTTGAGATGTGCCGAAACTAAAGTAACTCCTACCATCTAATCAATTGGCACACTTCACAGGAGGTAATATTCCCTTATTTGTCAGATAATTCCCTGTTTACATAGTCCAAATTGAATGTTTATTAAGTATATAATATGTTTAGAAAGTAAACAATAGAAGTTTCTTTTAGACTTAACTGGCATTACAATGTCAAAAAAATCCCGGGTCAGTTTGTGTATTATATATAATTCTACATTAACTTTGACCTTTGTATAAGAGTGGCTTGTATGTAGAAGACTGCAGTCCCAATATAGACAGCTTATAATGCAGCTGGGGTACGGATTATCGATTGTTTGATCTGCTCAGGTGTAGGCTCATTGCCTGAAATGCATGCTGTGGTTTTTCCTCTGCCAGTTTTAAGCACAGTCTTGAATCTCAGGATTTTCATTGGTCAATGTTTATTCATTGCCGGTTTTCGACCAATCAGATACCTGTGAAGTCAATTTGAGCTGAGAAAATATCTTAGCTTGGACCCAGTATTTGCTTGGTCAGAAACCTCAGCTTAGGATGGTACACTGACCAATGAAAATCCTGAGATTTTAGACTGAACTCAGAAAAGTATTTGATAACCTTGAGGCCAGATGCCTTGATATCATATAATGCATACATTGTGTATTTGGCATGAAATTTTGTGGTTTTGTCAATAAGGACATTTTGTTAGATTTTAAATTCATGGTTTTTCTGCTTGTTTTTTGGGGTTTTTTTTGCAAAAAAGTAAAAATACAAATATTTTCTTACAGCATATGAAATAAAACTTTCATGCTTGTTGTAAAAAAACCCCAAAAAATCCATTATTAAATAAGTTATCAAATATCAACTCAGCTCACAATCTCATTTCCTGAAAACACTAAGTCTTTCGAATAACAAAGAATTTACTAGAAATCTAATGCTACACCTTCAGGTTGTGTTTGAAACTTTTTTGTACTTACATGTTTAAAGTTACCTTCTTACAGCAAAGTGCTTGTTACCTTTTTATATGGCAGACAGTTTTTGACTTTTTGTACTCTTAAGAAAGTTTGACATTAGATCAAAACATTGTGCATTAAGAAGAAAACATGGTTAATCCAAATTGACAGCTTAAGTCTTTAAACGTCCTAAAATTCACACTTCATTATAATTTAATCATTTATAAGCTGATAAGTGTTTGAAATTTTAATCTCTTAATTACTTTGATCATAAAATTATTAAATAAAGAAGGGGTTGGCAAGAAAGTGTTTAGGAGACTGGGGGCAATGGTGGTCATTGTAAATTTGTATTTTCTGTTTTTTTTATAGCTGTAGGTAAAGAAGGGGAAAAAATTATGGTGACGGAACTGATTCAACCCATGCCACCAGTGCAGACCAAGTTTTTCCAGCACTCAATGCCGTCTGATCATGGTCTGCACTGTTTTAAGGTGGTATGGGATTGAACCATGATCCACATCTCATTCTTATCATTTGTTCCAGTCCACTTTGATACCAATCTAACTTAATAAAAGACAATTATGCTCACAAAAATTATGTTGAAAGAGTATTTAAATAAAAATTCAATTTTCATTGCATCTAAATAAATGAAATCTGTTATTTAAAATAGCTTACTTTATTAATTATTTTTAAAATATAGAATAAGAAAACCTTTTTTTATAGAGTATAAAAAATTTGTAAGGGTTATAAAAAGTTCAATATTTTTTTATCTATAATAAAATACCCTTTGATAACCCATGTTTTAATTATCTTTACAAACAAGGCGAGATATCCAAATTTTGTTGGTCTTTTTTTATCTCTTGGATTATTGTATGTGTATTGGCAACTGTATGATTCTTTCCTTTTATTATTCTTGCAGGGCCATGGCCTGTGTGCTTCCTGGCACAATGAAGAGACATAAACATTTTAAAGCTGTAAACACTGGATTAAAGAATCAATAAAAATGGAGTTTGGTTAGATAATAAAATTTTTTATACGCTTTAGAAAATGATCAGTCAACGGAGTTATGTGCAGATTTATTGTTATTTGGATACAATAAAATAGATTCAAGATATGGCAGACTCTGTGGACGAAGTTATAAAAGTTTCAAAGCTTTTAGGCTTTGATTATTCTAAATTTGAAAACACTAGAAAATCTTCTGTTGAAAAGAAGAAAAATGCCGAAGAAAGCCGCTCTGTGAGAAATAAGAAAATTTTGGTCAGCCCTGCAAGAGCTTATAGACCCATGGGTGATTGTTTGAAAGCAAACACTTCAAATGCGGACAGATCAGTCAGCAAAAGTCGGCCAGCTTTTGAGAAGGGAATAATTAAAACCGTTAGCACAGAAAGGTTCACTTATAGCGGCAGAAACTCGGTTGATCCGGAGAAGTTAAGTGTTGCACAGCTTAGAAAAAGTAAAAGCGAAACCAAATTAAGAAAGGTATCTATATCAGATGAAGTTGACTTAGGCAAAGCTAAAAGTGAAGTAAAATGTAGGAAATCAACATATGAAGATAATGAAAATTTGAAAAGCAAAAGTGAAGTGAAAAGTAGGAAATCATCATATGAAGAAAATGAAAAAGTGAAAAGCAAAAGTGAAGTGAAGAGTAAGAAACCAATATCTGAAAAAAATCATCTTAAAAGCAAAAGTGAAATAAAGAGTAATAAATTTCTTAGTGAAGACTCGGATCATAGAAAAAATGGCAGAACTAAATATTCGCAGGACGAAAAAAAAATTGTAAAAGAGTCAGATAATGAAAAGCCTTTAAGAGAAATTCGCCGAAGACTGGATTTTGAAAATGATGAAGTTGTTGATGAAGTGGCACCTTTACCAAGTGGTCTAGATTTTACGGATAAAATAGCTGCATTAAGATCTTTAATGCACAAAGATAGGGAGATTTCTGATAGGAAAGCATACTATGGCGAGTATAGATCTAGTCAGAGAAAAGTAATAATTTCACGAAGTGATTCATTGAAGGAAAACCAAGAACAAGTTAATGAAAAATTTGATCCTGAAAAAGTAAAGGTAAGGGATAGCTCAAAGACTAAGAAATTGGAAAATGAAAGGCACAGAAAGGTGCAAAGTGCTGATTTGTTCCGAGGGAAAGAATTGGATGGTAGATTGTCTTCGCTTGATATGCATATACTTAAAGAAAGGTTAGAAGCTAAACATGAAATTGTAAGTGACAAGAAGGATAACAAATTAGATATAAAGGATAGTTCTAAAGTAGATGAGCTAAGTGATAGGTATTTGAAAGGCAATTCATTGCTACATGCAAGAAAGGATAGAAAAATTATTGTAGCAAGTGCGCGGCAAGTTGCTGGAAGAGAAAATATTATTGATAAAACGGAAGAAACTAGGAGTAGACCAAGTTCAACACTTGAAGCCAAAGAGACTCAGACAAATCAATTAAATCAGTCAATAAGAAGTGTTCAAAGTAATGTACCATTTTATGAGCCAGTAACCAGGCCAATGAGTACACCGGTGTTAAATTGTGAGCTGTCTGTGAGTAAAAGGAGGGTGCTGGCTAAAAGTAGAGATAGAGGTCTAGTGGGTATTGAACCTGGTATAAACTTGAAAAATAATGATGTGGCATCTCCATCTAGAGATGAAAGGCAAACAAATGTTAATAACTTTGTAGGGACAAGCTTAACCCCAGAAAAATTAAAGCATAAAAGTTCTGTAAAAAATGTTGATAGGAATAAGGTATTGGAAGAAAATGGTGAAACTATAAATAGAAAACGAAGAAGTTCAGAGCATAGTAAACACAAATATGATGCTGGGAATCACAGACCAAGCTCCAGAGGGAGTAACAGGGGTGAAGATATTTTGTATATGAATGGCATCTCAGGAAAGACACATGGAGATTCTGAAATTCTGTCACAGAATAATAGGTTGTTAGATAAACTTAAAGATTCAAAACAGGAGAAGATAAATGCGAAAGATGCATCAAGTAAAAGTGAAAGAAAAGTTAGGGAATGGATTAAAAATCAAGAAAAACTTATGAAAGGGAAATATGTTGATAATGATGATGATGATATGATGATGGAAGAGTTAAATGTTTGTATAAGCTATCCAGTTGGATCTCCTCTACAAGCACTTAAAGGACTGTCCAATGGTAGTGACAGGGAACATGGAAAACTTGAGAAAACCAGAAATGATAAATCACATACGCCAAGTCCAAAAACTGCTTATGGAATAATCCAGCCTAATTGCACGAGTGGCGATAAAAGACCGTTGAGTAGGCAGGATATTTTTGATCGGTTAGAGCATATAACGATGGCTGTAACAACGCAGAAGCATCAGCTGGAACTGGAAATTCCGATGAAGGATGTTCAGGTCTCGCAGAAATCGCCAACCAGGCGGCGATCATTTACACCAGATCTCCAAACAATCAGAAATTTACAGGGGAAAGCTGCAGATAATTGGGATTCTGCGAGTACAGAGTAAGTTATGTTTTATTTAAAAGCCAAATCATTTAATTATGCCATAGACTATTGCTTAAGCTTAAGTCTTTTGTGTCCAGTTGCTTTAAATTAATATGCTAACCAATATTTTTGTTTATTGAACCTAATATTGATTGTCAATTATACCAAAATTAGATTCACTTAACATAATGTTAATATAGTGTGGTAGGCATTCACTAAGTGGTAGATTTTATTTAAAGGAGTGCTAATTTAAAGTTTTCTAAGTGGTTTTAAAATGTATTAAATGTATAGTGAATTATAGTATTATATACTTTAAGACAATAATGTAAATGTTGACTACTGTTATTTATTGATAAATTTGATCAATAAGTTATCTTTATGGATAGATTGTACAAGAATTTAACCTTTGAATGACCCTTTTACTCAGAAGCACACTTCTACTTTATAATATCATGAAAAAATATTTTGAAACTGATTTTTTATATGATTTATCATTTTAAGCCCCATTAATATACAGTATATTAATGAAATATATATACAAGTATAAATTATATAATATTGTAAATGTAGTATTTTTATATGCATATTAATGATGTCTGAGTCAGAAATTTTATGTTTGAGCCCGAAATATTTTGACAGTAGATTAAATTTCAGTGTTTATAATTACATGTATACAATTTACATACAGATCAAAATTTTTTTCTTTTATACAGGTTTTATAAAATTTATTTGCACACTATTATCATTGGATATACATGCTAATTCAATAGAATATAAATCATTATTGATTGATTTTGAATAGCTGATTGATCAATTTACAATTTCAGTCAGTCTGTGTGAAATAGTTGGTGTCCAAATATATTAGGTTTAAAAATGACACTGTAAGATTTATAGCTTACATTGAAAGTTGTCCTTTTTTATTCTTTTCAACTTTACAAACTTTGCCATAATTATGCAACCAGGGTAATACCAGACAAGCGTGCACATCAATTAAATTGAACTCTGGCCTGTTTTTATACTACTGTCACCATTTTTATTTTGAAATCTACCATCTTTTTAATATTGAAATCACCATTCTTTTAGATGTTATCTGGAACTCGGGAAATGTGGGATTTTCCTATCTTATCCCGAGGTACAAACAAGCATCAATTGTTAAGGGTACTGGTGCACTGTAACCTTTCAAAAGAGAGTGATCAACAGGTTGCCTGGCTTTTAATTGATATATTTACAAAGTTGTAACAGCTATTATAAAAGATTTTGTACCCCAGGATAAGATGGGGGATAGCCCTCAATTGCTAGGTCTGGAGAAACTTAGGTCCGGAAAATCTCGATTCTTAAGTTGATGCAGGACAACATTAGAGCAGGGTAAAAGTTTTATCGAACAAACCACAGGCAGACTGTTTAATCAAAGGTCATCAAAAGAGTCAAAATTGGGAGGGTGGTAGTTGAACAGGGGAACAGAGTCATCTTATAATGTCTACTAGCCAAATAAATATAAAAGCTAATGTGCTATAGAAAAATGTGTGTTTAGCCTCTGATAGTTCAATAATCATGTCATCTAACCATTTTAGTTTATGAAGCATTTTGGAAGCTTTATTATATAAAACAATCATGCTGTTGATCTTTTACTTCCCTTTAACACTCAGGATGGCAAAGTGCAAATCGCGATACATAACAAGTTTTGTAGAAAAATGTCCTTTTTTTTCTTCATAATTACAGTGTATCTTCTTTTGTATTATATTATTGATATTATAATTACCTCCCTTTAACACATAGGGTGGCAACACATACAAAACCAACTAGGTAATGTTTGTAGCACATGCTAGGTGAAAGCTTGTTTGTTGTTTGATCTAGAGGTTGTTAGATGTTGTTCATTATCTTATCTATTCTGTGACCATTATCATTCTTTCATTTTCTTAAAGACCCACCACTTCATGAAACCCACCACTTTAACCTTAAAGACCCACCACTTCATGAACCAAAATCTTAAAGACCCAACTTTTTATTACAAGTGAGAATGTGGTTTGTTAGTTAAATTAATAGCTTTTAAAATTATTTTAAGGAGAATAGGAATTATTAATAATTGTATTCTTAGGTTGTCTTGTTGAAATTGTTTACCTCTTTTTGCTACATGTACATGTTTACCTCTTTTTGTTACATGTACAAATTTATAATATCTTTTATTCATTTATTAATTTCATTTTAATGAACAGTATACATGTAGTAAGTGAATGAATATATTACATGTTTAATTGTCTGAAAAGATTAATGATTTCTGTTGGGTGTATACAGCGTACACATAGAATTTAAATTGAATTGCAATAATATAACTTTTATGTCCAAAATCCATTTAGACAATTGCTGATTGATTAAGGTTGCTCATTTTACCAAGTCTGGCTGTTTTAGGTTCAGACTTTCATTGTTTTTTTATCATGTGAGAATGCTATTCTGCTATGTTATGAAATATTCTGATCCCTGCTCATGCATCAATGGGCACTTGAGGTCATGATTCTGATCCACTTGTGAGTAAAGCTGGAAAGTCACCATATTTCAGTGTTTCTCAATACCTTACAAATGTAAAAGAAAAACAACACACATCAGAAACAACAAATGTCCAGACATCGCATGTTTTATAAATTTAACACCAAATGTCTGATTCAATTATTTCTGCTATATTTATTTGAGTGCATGGATTTAAAAGTCATAATAACCCTAGGATCAATTACAATATTAAAGGTATTTGTACAGGTATTGTGATTAAAGTTTCTATTCTAAAACCATTATTTAATATTGATATAGCTGATTTATTATGTAAATATCGATTTAAAAGTTTGTTTGCAACAAATCTGTATTGTTGTCTTGAATTTCGGTTTTTACCGTACTTACTCTTCATAATGCACATGTTTATTTAGTTTAAAATGGGGTAAATTTAATTTGTTAATTGACAGGCAATTAAAACTTCATTGTATATATTACAGGAAATTATTTCTGTGGACAAGCTTTTTTCACAGGTTGAGGAAGCAGCCATGCCCTTAATTTCGGGGAAAAATTATTTGGTAAAATAATTTTGCAAAAGGGGAAGAAAAAACTTGATTTGGAGATAACAGCCCTATAATGACCCAAGCTATAGAAGGAAAAGGAAATGTTATACATTGAGTGAAAAATTATAAAGGTAGCGTTAGGACAAAAGGCAGTTATCATAACGAAAAATGCCAACAGGCAATACTGAGCCTGGCCTTACGGTGCATTTAAACACATTCAATTCAATCTGGTCACCATTGGGTGACATGTCTGTTTATTATTTTCATATTGAAATTCTTCGAACTCCCCAACATTATTTTAGTACAGTTGAACAGTTCACACTTTAAAGCAGGGCAAATCCATTTTATATAGATTCAGCAAGGGTCAGTGTTTATATTAATGTGACATGAGCCCAATAAATACCCAAGGTACAAAATTTTTATACCATGCAGTGATTTAAACTGTCATATATGATTAAAAAATACCAACCGTTTCGATAAGTTAACATAAAATTTCATGTACATTTAAATTTTATATTTACCTATAGTAAACATTTATGAATTTATTATTCAATATTATAATTAACACATTAGCATTTTGTATACATTGAATACCATAGGATATTGATTATTTCCCCTTAATTTGAATTTGATAGCTTTTATACCTACTGTAGTCAGATATATTCGCCCATTGAAAAGATCAATACCTTCTCATTGAGAATGTTTTTTCAATATTTTTCGATCCACTTTGAATAGTAAGACATGTCAGGATTGAAATGTGAATTATTTGAAAGAATTTAAGATGTTTAAGATGCACTTTAAAGCATCATGCCTCCAGATTTCTTACAATTTTGTATTAAAACAAAACAACATGAAAATTGATCTAAAAATATTGTTCAGTTTAAATTTTTAAATAAAGTGATTTTAAATTAAGTGAACCTATGGCACTTACAATCATCAGAAATAATTGTTTGATTGGGTTTTACGTCACCCCAACACAGTATAGGTCATAATTATGTTGACGTTCCAGCTTTACTCAGGTGGAGGAAGACCTCGGGTACCCTTCGGCATGAACGCTCACCTGAGTAGTTTGAGTACCAACGACGTTCAGAAATAATTAACCTAGAACAATTCAAATATAAATATGGGGTAAAAATATTTGCATATTGTAAGAATTTAAATATTTTCAAAACCTAAATATTACAACCTCTGTAGAACAACATCCTTTGGGAGACAAAGATTATGGTTGTTTAACAGAGAGTTATTGCTCTAACAGAGGTGAAATTGGCATTTCTACATCTTACTTGGAGAATTGATAAAGACATCATTGTTCTATAGAGGACTGTTTTTCAGATATGTTAATTGCATTATTTTCATAGATTTTTTAGTTCACCTGACCACGAAGTGGTCAAGGTGAGGTATAGTGATGGGGCTTATGATGTCCGGCGTCCGTCGTCGTGCGTCGTCAACAATTGGGTTGTTAATAATATAGCAGTCACAGTTTTAATTGGATCATTGTCAAACTTTGTCAGAATGTTTGTCTCAATGAAATACAGATCAAGTTCGAAGATGGGGTATCTCGAGTCAAAAACTAGGTCACAGGAGCTAAAAATAGAAAAAGCTTGTTAACACTCTAGTGGCTGCAGTTTTGATCCAAATATTCTGGAAATTTGTCAGGAAGGTTGTTTTGATGATTTCTAGGTCAAGTTCAAAGATGGGTCATCTCCGGTCAAAAACTAGGTCACAGGAGCTAAAAATAGAAAAAGTTTGTTAACACTCTAGTAGCTGCAGTTTTGATCCAAATATTCTGGAAATTTGTCAGGAAGGTTGTTTTGATAATTTCTAGATCAAGTTGAAGATGGGTTATTTCCGGTCAAAAACTAGGTCACAGGAGCTAAAAATAGAAAAAGCTTGTTAACACTCTAGTGGCTGCAGTTTTGATCCAGATATTCTTGAAATTTGTCAGGAAGGTTGTTTTGATGATTTCTAGGTCAAGTTTAAAGATGGGTCATCTCCGGTCAAAAACTAGGTCACAGGAGCTAAAAATAGAAAAAGCTTGTTAACACTCTAGTGGCTGCAGTTTTGATCCAAATATTCTGGAAATTTGTCAGGAAGGTTGTTTTGATAATTTCTAGGTCAAGTTCGAAGATGGGTTATCTCCGGTCAAAAACTAGGTCACAGGAGCTAAAAATAGATAAAGCTTGTTAACACTCTACTGGCTGCAGTTTTGATTCAAATATTCTGGAAATTTGTCAGGAAGGTTGTTTTGATGATTTCTAGATCAAGTTCGAAGATGGGTCATATCTGGTCAAAAACTAGGTCACAGGAGCTAAAAATAGAAAAAGCTTGTTAACACTCTAGTGGCTGCAGTTTTGATACAAATATTCTGGAAATTTGTCAGGAAGGTTGTTTTGATGATTTCTAGGTCAAGTTCGAAGATGGATCATCTCCGGTCAAAAACTAGGTCACAGGAGCTAAAAATAGAAAAAGTTTGTTAACACTCTAGTGGCTGCAGTTTTGATCCAAATATTCTGGAAATTTGTCAGGAAGGTTGTTTTGATGATTTCTAGGTCAAGTTTGAAGATGGGTCATCTCCGGTCAAAAACTAGGTCACAGGAGCTAAAAATAGAAAAAGCTTACTCTAGTTGCTGCAGTTTTGATCCAAATATTCTGGAAATTTGTCAGGAAGGTTGTTTGATGATTTCTAGGTCAAGTTTGAAGATGGGTCATCTCCGGTCAAAAACTAGGTCACAGGAGCTAAAAATAGAAAAAGCTTGTTAACACAGTAGTGGCTGCAGTTTTGATCCAAATATCATGGAAATATGTCAGAAAGGTTGTTTTGATGATTTCTAGGTCAAGTTTGAATATGGATCGTTTCCAGTCAAAAATTAGGTCACATTGCCCAAATATGGAAAACCTTTTTAACACACTAGAGGTCAAATTTTCGACTCAATTGTCATCAAACTTGGCCAGGATGCTTGTCTAAGATATTGTTTGGATGCGGTTGATGGGTCAGGGGAGCCATCCAGGGCCATCATGGCCCTCTTGTTTATAATTATGTTTTGTTGGGTTTTTTTTTGTTGTTGAAATTTTACTCACCTGAAGGTTTTGTAGCTTAAAGGGGGTGAAATAGGAATGACAATGTTTGATTTATTACTGAAATTTTAAGAAAGATTTCTTTGTAATTTGCAAATATTTAAATATGTCTATTTATAATTTAAAAGGTTCAGGTTGATAAGAGGTACAGTGTAGTGGGACTACTAGATTATGACAAGTGTTTCATTTTAAAGGCACTTTAGATTTAAAACCGTTATAGGTAGTTTTGTATTTTGATTTCAAATTATGTGTCAAGTCCCATCATAATGTTGAAAATTTCCCTGATTGAAATAATAATAATGGATTGATATTGGTTTTTTTTATTTTGACATATTTATTACAGATTTATATTGTTTATATAAAAAGTTTGATATTGTAAAGTAAATTAGCATTTTATGTATGTTTAGTTGAATATTGTATAATAGTATTTATATGCAGCTGTATTTATAAGATGGGGGATAAGGGATAATGAGGGCCAGGGTATCATAGTTGAACAAACATAAAAGGAGGGAATTAGTGGTAGATGTATCTGGGGGGATCAAGGGTGTGAGGCTGGCAAGATAAGGGGCAGATATATCTAATTGGAAAAAAGAACAGATCTAACAGTAAGGAAAAGGAGTGTTGTTATAAGGGTTGGGTGAGCAAGAGTTTATGGTGGGGCGAGCAAGAGTTTAGTTCAGAAACATTTTTTTTAATGTATTATATTGTTAAAATGAGTGTTTAGAGTTATATTATACACTAGTACCTATGTAATAGTTAATAGGGTTGATTATTGTGTTAGTTTAAACTTACAGTATGTTAGCTAATTTATCTGTAAAAAAAGTAACATTTAATCAGTACGTCTTCAGGACATTTTTAGCAAGTATGAATGTTTTTAGATAAAAACCTCTTTTAAGAGCTTTAAAGTTCCTTTTTAGGATTGTTAATAAGTGTAGGTACTATATATTAGCTGGGCCTGTTTTTAGCGTTTTTGTCAATTTTTCTCATAGACCATTATCAATTTATTGAAACATGTGATGGTATTTCTATTGCACCTATCAATATGCATATACTCAAATCACTGATATTTGTGTTCTCATGTATTATAAAATTAATGCAAATTAAGTTATCAGACTGGCTTTGTCGAGGCTTGGAGTTACAGGATAAATAGATTGTGCAAATATTTATATGAATTGTGTTACCCATATTGCAAATATTTATGAATTGTGTTGCCCATATATATATTGCATTTACCACATTATTGTTTGGAGTGCTGTGGTTGTTTTTTTGCACAGAATGATGAATGAGGGTATCATAAAGAATGATTTAGCTTTGTAGATGGCTTATTTATAATTATTGCAGCTTATGATGATTATAGAAGCTGATAATATTTATGATACAAAAATTATCTGAAATCTAAAGAAAAAAGAATTGTTTTTCTCTCAGAAATTAAATAATTTAAAAGTTGGTATTTGCTTACTGTGATACATTCACCCAATTTCGTGGGCATCAAATTTTATGGTTTTGTCACAAATATCATTTTCGGGGGGTTTTCAATTTCGTAGATTGTCTGTTTTTGTAGAAAAGTAAATTGAAAAAAAAAAGAATCTTACAGCAGATGAAATTACATTTTATTGGATCTCTTAAAATTGGTGACCTATCCATTATGAAAACCACAAAAATGAATGTCCCACGAAAAATAATGATTTGGCAGTAAACCCAGTTTGGCAGAGTTATTTGTACATGCATAATTATAAATGCAAAATACATATAGTTTAACAAAATTTTATCTTGAATAGTATACATGTTGCAAACTTGAAATTTCAGTACTACCAAATTTTATTATGAAAATTGATTTTTAAAAAAAAATAGCTGTTGTGAGCTTTACCACTGAGTATTTCTGCTTTGTACTGTATATGTGTTTTATTGTGAATTTATCTTGTGAATAACTTATTGCTTATCCTAGTTTGAATCAGATAACTATTTAATATTCAGGATAACATATTCATTTGACTGGCACTCAGATTTTTGTGATCTTTTTTCAGGTCTTCAGTGTTTAGCCTTCCATTTTCTATCCGATCCGGAGAGTCAATCTCGTCCACGTGCCAGGCGGTGAAACTGCTGCGTAAACTTTACAATGTTGACACAGAAACAAGACAAAACTTGGTGCTCATGGTAATTATAGTGTTTATTATTATCAGACTCTTTCAATGGCTGTAGAGATTGGGTCTGGGATATAGGACTTAGGGTATCTTTTAAGTTGTTAGACTTAGGAGTGTAACGTTTCTGATAATGAAATTCTGCTGGGTCTTCACAAAATGATTAATTCAGAGAGCCAAAGATTCCCGTCTGTGATTGCAAATAGTGTTTGATTTTTCTTCTTGCATGTTAGCAATGTTATGTATTATTATGAGTTTCAATAGACCTTATGTAAGTGAGCTGGATCATAAGCTCTAGAAGTCCTTTTGGATTTGAACCCAAAACAATGAAAGATAAGTGATTGGAAGTCAGCTGCCTTTCACCACACAGCCACAAAGGCCCTTCAGTGGTGTTAAATTCTTGCATTTTAAGTAATTGCATTTTGTTTGCTCATCAAAATTTTAAACTCAAGAGTGTGAACTGTAGCATCAAAGGCCTTAACAATTTAAGAAGCCTTGATTTTTTGTATGAATAAATATGTCCATTTTTATTATTTTTTTATCCATTTCAGGCGAAATGTTTCCGCCGATGGTTTAATAATGTGTTACATGCAAAGGCGAGAAACTTCGAAATTACTCAAGCTGCGAAGAGAGTTAGTCCAATCAGCTATGGTGTCATGTTACGGAAGTAAGTTGGATCTGTCAGTCAGGAAACAAGGCATTTCATTGGTTAAGACAGTCCTACACAGAATTTCTTTTTCTCTCTATGAAATTTATCAATTTTCAGATAGAAAAATCAACAAATACACATGAATATGACTTTTATGATGTTTTAACATTATGGCATAGGCCTTCACCGGGAAAGTTATTTAAAAAAGCAACAACAGATGTGATAATAGCTATGTTAAATAATACATGTATTTAAATGCTGATAAAAGATTTATTACAAATATGCATATTTTTAAGAATCTTCAGTACACAAACAGTATATTAAGATTTAAGTGTTACTTTTGATATAAAAATACTTAAATTTTGCATAAAGATATATCTATATTATATTTAAAAAACAGCGTAAATAGATAATTTTTATTTGACGTTTATCTTAATTTAATCAGAAGCTTGCTTACGGAATGTCAGTGGTTCTACTCAGGTGCCCGTTTGTGTCTGAAATAATGCATGGAAGGGCCACGGCTTTCAAATACTCCCTCTAGCCTCTTTAAACTCTGTGTTGTGTTGTTTATTATTTCAAAGGTGTATTATTAAAGAATGTAAATGATTTATGCTCGTTTGAGTGTAACGAATTAGAGCATAATGCATGGAAGGGCACCTGAGGTCTTCCTCCACCAGTAGAGCTGGAGTGTCACCATGTAATGTAAAGAGCAAAATGTTTAGCATTAGTTAAGGCTCTTGAATCTTGAATTATCGACTTCAACTTAAGAAAAGTTTAAGTGAAACTTAATTCTCATTTCAGGAGTGACACATGCTACAGAACCAATGTGTTGGCCTACTACTTCAATGTTTGGAAGACAGCCAGTAGAAATGCCGGGCTGCATCGTCAGGTTGAGCTCCTGCACAGGAGACACACCTTACAGAAGGGGATGAACGCATTTAAATGGGCCATCAACAGGTCCAAACTTCAACAGGGTATGCTACAAGATAGGATCAATATCATGTTGCTACAGTCTATATTTACCAAGGTAAATCTTGCATGAATTTTGAACATAAATGGCATGAATTTTGGACTTTAATAGAATTATGGCCCTTTCTTTATTTAGAAAATTTTACATTATCCAGGCTCTTGCTTTACTCTTAAGCACTGAGGATAGTCTAGCTCACTGTCCTACAAGCAGCACTTGTTTTGATATTGGAATCCCTCTTTTGACAGTCTTAAATTTAAGTCTATCATATGAATTTAGCATGGTAAAACTCTTTGGTCATCTGGTCATACTATATTGCAAATAGTCATACCAGTAATAGAGATAGTTACTTCTGTGAAACCAAAGATCATAAGAGGGTTATCTTATACTGAAGGACAATGGTTCTACTCAGGTGCCGGCTTCTATGCCTGAAATAATGCACTAAGAAGCACCTATGGTCTTGCTGTTATCAGTAACTCTAGAATATCAACACGATGACCTTTTACAGTTATGGTCTGGACTAAAATCAAACAAAGAACATAGTTTTCAAACGTGGTTCAAAGAATTATTATTCAATTGTAGTGGAAGTATCGAACCTTAGAAAACAGACGTCTGCGACTTCAGCAAGCATTCTTCCGATGGAGACAGTTTACAAAAGAGGCACAAAAGTACGTACATTTCGTCTTTCATATGCATTTATTTATCTTGAAATTGATTTAGTGCTACTCATAATGATTAATGACATGTTAATATTATATGTTAGTTTTATTTTGGAGTGATATATGTGGATATATTACCTGTCAAGATTTTATATCACCCAAGCCATTAGGCAAGGGTGAAATTCTATCTTGGCAGGTAATATATCCACATATATCACTTGAAAAACCAAAATAATAATTTTATTAACCTTCCCCTGCCGAGTTAAGACCATTTTAATATAAATCATTGCTACTTCAAATGAAACGTCGAAATAAGATTCCCTTTAGGGTACCCTTTCACCACAACATGATGTCACATAAATACATGACGTATTTTCTTTCGAACCTAACAAATGTAAACAAGAGAAAAGGAGTGGTCTGTTGAACGCATTTTTTGGAATTAATATCAAGATTTCACAAGGTCATATTTCTTTTCAGTTCTGATGAGAATATGTATCATTACTCTGTTTTGGTAAATATTTATCATTTGACAGATAAAAAGTGCTTGTAAATCGGAATTTACCTCGCGTAAAATCAAACCGTACGCGCATCGCCACAGCCCATGTTGTTTACAACGTGGGGTACCCAACGGGGAAATGTAGTGTGTATATTACCCGTCTGGCTCGGTAATATCAATTTCTTTCGGGTGACCAATATCCAATCAAAAAGAAGGAAAAAATCTGGAAGGGTAATAAAGTATTATATTATCTCCAACAGATTTAAAGATCTCCATTAAAAACGGGTAATTCTATGTTTTTTATAAAGTCCATTTTTCATACAGTTTTTCTGTAGCATACAAGTTGGTTTCTTCAAGAAAGGAATGGATTGAAACTTCACACTCTTGGTCTCTGTGATTATCCAACATGATGGGCACAAGTCCCATAACTCTGTGCTACCTTTTAACAGAGTTATGCCCCTTTTCCTACTGTCAAGCAGAGGATACTGGGAATAGTTGAGCACACTATCATGCTGACTGCTTTTTTTTAAGCTTATTAAGTTAATGCTGGATATTAAGTAGATAATCTTTATTGACATTACTATGAATTGTTGTTGTTTTTCTTTTAATGGAGATCATTAATCTGTTGTGTAGCATACTTACATGAATAGTAGACACTGTTATTTATAGAATAAAAGCATAATATAGAAACAGTATAATTATGTAGATATTTGAATGTTATTAATTTGTAGTTATATTAAAGTTGTAATTTGACTTTACCAAGCCTTTACTTATGAAAGACCACATTCAGAAAAAAAAACACCAAAGACTATTGGTTTTAAAATTGAGTCTGAAAACCAGATATGTAAGGAAGCTTTTCATCTGTTGATTATAAAATTTGATTTTTTAAAATTTACCAATCAAATGCTTTAAGCTGGTATTTATATGACCATAAATTTATAAGGTCATCTGAGACAACTACATGATTGGTTAATACATAAATATGAAAAAAAATATAAAATTAGATATTATGAGTGCATAATTATTGGCAGTTCTGAAAAGGGTTCATATTGTTGCCTTTCAAAATGTGGTCTTTAAATAAAGATGGTGTTAAATAAAGGTGTTATTGTGCATTTTTTTTATTTTGCTGTATTTATTTTGTTATGATAACTAGCTTGAGAACGAGGGGAAATATAGCGAATCTCGAGTAAGTCTTATTTACTGCAAAAATCACGTTGTTCCAAATTTCCCCGTAAACTCTCCGAACCAATAAATAATATCTTATCATCGTGCAAGTGTGCCGCATAAATGGTGTATTGTGACATTACCTCCCTTGTTACATTATCAGTCATTTAAACCTTTTTATTGTCTGTTCATATGTGTTTTTACATATCAAAGGGTTCATTGTTACACAGGGTGTCAAGGTTTGTTTCATATTGTCAGTGTATCTTTTCACAGTGTCACAATCATTATCCGATCCCTCGCTCATTATGTCATTATCGTTACCTCAATCATGTTATCAAATTTTTACCTAATCAGTTAAAAATCTAAAAAGCCATTATGGTTGAGTAATTTAAAGTGGCTGACTTTTAAACAGTAACTGTTGTCAGTCGTTGCTGCCGGTTTGAATCCAGCCCAGGGAATTTGGATTGTTTCATGTGAGGAAACCATCTGGTTAGATTAAAGATGGTCAATCATGTTCTACTCAGATGCCTGTTTGTGGTTGGAATTAGGATGCATGAAGGAACATTTGAAGTGTTTGTTCCACTAGTTACAAATGCTGAAAAATTGTCATTTGACCTTAACAGTGTCAGTGTAACCTATATTTCATAATTTACAACTGTTACGGTACTAATAAGCATATTGTCAAGATATGTTTCCATTTATTATAACACCTTAAAGGGAGACACAGGCAAAATTTTCATTTCTTAGTTTTGAAATTTTCATTCATTATTCTGTAAATGTCCTCAAAATGAATACACTAAACAGTCAAAGGAACAAAACTTTTCTCCATATAAAGAATAAAATGGTGTTTTCCTAACTTGACCCGCGTGGGTCAGGTTAGAGCGCTAAAATTTCACATTAGTTGTCACTCTGTACTCTGGAAACGTTAAAAAACATGTCAAATCAATTACTTAGACTTGTTTCAATCATACAATATCCACAATATTTGTTATTGTAACTTCCAGGGTTTGTTCAAATCCCATGACTTGTTTTTAAACTATTCGTTGATTCTGTTTGCGTCAAAATTTCGTTCAACATATATAGATATATTTAAACTTCAAACCCAAAATATATAGAATTTATACAGAAATTCATGTTGGAACTTTAAGAAATGTCATTTTAGGGTGATTTGAGTACAGAAAATCATTTTTATATTTTTGCCATTATTTTGCCTAAGTATCCCTTTAATAATTCAACTAAATTCATCTTGTAACCTTTAAAAAGCACTTAAGTGAGACTAACTCCATTGGTATATTGTGCAGGATTATGAAATACACGCATGAATTTCCCTACAGATATTTTCTCGACTGATATTAATTTTTTATCAATAGCATTAATGAAGTCATCCAAAAATTTCTGCTGATTCATGCTGGATAGACTACTGTAATATAAAAATACAAGCTTCTGTATGACACTGATTGAAAATACTATATCCATACCCTGTTTAAGACGGATTATGTATAATTTAAGACACGGTCTTAATTTTACATGTCTGTCACTTAAACTCATATTTTCTTTCTTTGGACTGTTTTTATCTACATGTAAGATGCCCTAAGGCTATAGAAGCTTAATGTACATAAAATGAAGAAATTCCATGTGTTACAGTGTTGAAATAATATAAACTTTTAAAGTCTAAAAGCCTATAAACATTAAAATTTGAATTTCTTACATTAATCAACTGTGGCATTTAAAACAGGAAGGTATGCAAAATATAATATTAAGAAATATACTTGCAAATAAATCTGAAATCATATTTTTGTGCTACTCTTAGCCTTATTTGAGTATTAAAGTATTGCAATGCTTTTCAGTTTGGGTAATTTTTCAGTAGCAACTTCTTCTGCATTGCATCTGTTTGATTTGCCAATTATTGCACTTGCATTAATTTTATTCTTACAAATATTGTGATCCATTTAAAGTTCAAAGATTCTAATTTGTCATCAAAATTTAGTGACCTAGAAAATTAATGCACGTCTTGATTTCCCTGATTGTATGTGTATAATCATCTTATAAGTTTCCATCATTAATTTTTAACTTAACATTTATGTCTTAATAAAAAATCATATGTCTTAAAACATAGACAATAATGATATTTCAATATTTACATTGATACAATATTATTTACATCTATGTGTGATACAATACCATTTAGAACATTGATATCACTTTAAAATTTGTTGATATCTTCACAGTTCATTGACATTTAAAATGTTTTCTTATCTTTTATAAACAAAGTATATTGAGTAATTATGCACCTTTAACACATTGAAATTGCATGCTGTCATCCCATTAATATTTGCATTAAAGCATTGATATAATAATACAGTTAATTATCACATCAATATTTGATTTATAACACAAATGATTTAAAAACAAATTGATGTCACTATAATAATATGATATTGAAATTTCCTTGCTGTATTTAAAAAATATGTTAAAATCTTGATGCATTGATACACAAAGTGATATTTTATAAATAAAAAATAGACACATTAATGGTCCCATGAATGTAGAGTTCTAATGACTCATAGTTATTATCAAAGGCATTGATATTAATAATTTAAACATCTTTTTATCTAATTTTCAAGGAAACGCACTGTTATTTTCATAATACCCATAAATGTTACATGTATTTTCCCTTAACACGATTTTAACCCAAAAAAAGTTTTTGATTATAATAAAAAAATTGTCTTCAGTAAAGACATTCTCGTAAAAATTTTTATTTCCACATTCACCAAACCTCAATCACAAATCAATAAAAACACAAAAACTTATCTTGAACATGATACTCATCAAATATACCTTAATCAAACCTTTTTAAATTTAAAAAGAAAAACATTGATATTCATCACATTTTACCTCGATCAACACTCATACCCCAACAACACATTCTATCTGAATAATAACAGTATCTCCTCAACTTGTACCTCCATCAATAATTTTATTTCCAATCACACAAAGAATATGAATTAACCCTTTATATCAAGAACCTTGAATCCAAATTAAAACACTGAAAAATTAATCAATTTTAGCTCACCCGTCCCCAAAATTTACAGGGTGATTTGTTTTATCGCTTTTCATCGGCGTCTGTCGTCCGTCCCGTCCGTCCGTCCGTCCGTAAACTTTACTTAAATGACATCTCCTCATAAACCGCTGAGCCAATTCATCCAAACTTCACAGGAATGTCCTTGGTGGCACCTTTAAAAATTGTTCAAAGAATTTAATTCCATGCAGAACTCTGGTCCATGGCAACCGAAAGAAAAAACTTTAAAAATATCTTCTTTTTAAAAAACCATAAGAGCTAGAGCTTAGATATTTGGCATGAAACATCTTCTAGTGAGTGTCTACCAAGTTTGTTCAAATAAAAAGCCCTGGCGGTCAAAAATTGGCCCCGCCCGGGTCATTATTTCCTATATGCATATAGTAAAAAAAAAAAAAAATCTTCTTTTAAAAGAACTCAAAGAGCTATGCTAAGATATTGAGCATCAAACATGTTCTAATAGGTGTCTACCAAGTTAGTTCAAAAAAAGCCCTGGGGTCAAAATTGGCCCCGCCCCAGGGATCATTGATTTTCCCTATATGCATTATAGTAAAAACTTAAAAAAATCTTCTTTTAAAGAACCAAAAGAGTTAGAGCTAAGATATTTAGCATGAAACATTTCTAATAATTTCTACCAAGTTGTTCAAATAAAAGCCCTGGGGTCAAAATTGACCCCGCCCCGGGTTCATTGATTTTCCCTATATATGCATATTAGTAAAAAACTTAAAAAATCTTCTTTTAAAGAACTCAAAGAGCTATGGTTAAGATATTTAGCATCAAACATGTTCTAATAGGTGTCTACCAAGTTTGTTCAAATAAAAGCCCTGGGGTCAAAATTGGCCCCGCCCAGGGGGTCATTGATTTTCCTTATATGTGTATAGCAAAAACTTAAAAATCTTTTTTGAAATAACCCAAAATGCTAGAGTTAAGATATTAAGCATGAAACATCTTTAAGTGAGTGTCTACAAAGTTGTTCAAATAAAAGACCTGGGGTCAAAATTGGCCCCGCCCGGGGTCATTGATTTTCCTTATATGTGTATAGCAAAAACTTAAAATCTTCTTTGAAAAAAACCAAATAGCTAGAGTTTAGATATTAAGCATGAAACAATTCTAGTAAGTGTCTACAAATTTGTTCAAATAAAAACCCTGGGGTAATAACTGGCCCGGCCCCAGGGTGTCATTGTTTTTAACTATATGTGTATAGTAAAAACTTTAAAAAAAATCTTCTTTAAATAGCCCAATGAGCTAGCAAGCTAAGAGTTTAGCATGAAAACATCTTCTTATGGTGTCTACCAAGTTTGTGCAAATAAAAAGCCCTTTTGGTTAAATGGCCCTGCAACTTTGGGGGGTTGGGTTGGGGGCCTATATACAGGGTGCGACCACTCAGGGCCATCGTCATGGCCCTCTTGTTAATATACCAGTCAAAAATTGACTAGAATTGTTAAAAATCAACACAATGATACCACAGCACATTGGTATTTCAACCAACACTTTGAAATCTCCATAAAAACTTTAAATTTTATCTCTCATTATAACACAAAAATTTGAGCACATTCATTTCTTCCTATGGAATTTTGATTTCTTTGAAAGGTAATTCTTTGATAAAAATTTGGACATTTTGATATCTATGGTACTTTTGTTTTTATACTCTTTTTACTGTCCTAATTATTATAAGCATTATAAAACTGTTTTGTTAATGTTGGTGACTTTTTGTTTGTTTTTGCAGGAGAAATACAAAGTAATTGTTAAGAATGGGTATTTTTTTGTCAAAGAGTAGATGTACACAAATTTTACATTAGTCACAGTTATTTTTATTAGAGAAACAGACTATTTTCCTATTATTTTTCATTATTATAGATGTGTTAAAAGATATTATCATTTTTAAAATTTACTATTTTTCAACCTATATTGAGTATCATAATGTAGATTTCCCAAGACTTATAATATACACAAATGTATATTAATTACATGGAATAAAAAGAAAACCCTTGTCTGCAGCTGGGGGCACAAATTTTACACATGCCGCCAGTGCAGACCAAGATCATGCAGCCGCTGCATCAGTCGAACTCTTAATGAATATTTAAAACATTATTGTATAAAAATACACATTGTATAGAAATGCAGTTTTTAAACCTTATAATTTCTCTTAAAATTCAATACACTGACTTATGGCTTACGACTTATAACTTCTATTGCTATTCCCCGTTAAGAATAAGTTTTGTCGTACTATGTTTGTTTAATTAAAATCTTTTATGAACACAGAAGAGGGGTATTACATAATTGCTTTAAATTTGCAATAAATTAAGTTTAAATTAAACTAAACTTAAAGAACAAAGAACTTATTGGAAAATTACTCTCAAATTTCTTATAGAAGTATTTATTGAATCGTTATTTTTTCTTGACAAATATTAAACAAGCCCATTCTTAATTGCTTACTGAAGTAAAAAGGCATTTTAATGTTTTGTCTACGGTGTTCTTACAAAATGCATTAGAGATTTATAAACAACTTATCAGCAGAACACTTCGGGCTTTTGAACAACCTTAAACGATGGCCATGTTATTGTCTTTGTTTATACAAATGAAGAAATTAAAGATTGAAAATTTGAAAGATAACTGTTTTGTTAAATGTTTCCTACTTAAAGTTCTGTAAGAATATTTGGAAACTTGGAAAAACAGTGCATAATTGTATAAACATCTCTTTTAAGAAGATACCTTCAGATGAGAAAAACAAATCTTTCAAAAGTTTATTTAAAGAAGATAACGTTATTTAAAAAAATTTTTGTTGCACTATGCATATTTTATGCAAAATTTGACTGATTATTGACACGATTTTATCATCATTTTTATTCACAGATAGAAATGGTATTGATTATAAATACCTGATGATGATAAACAATTATTTTTTTACCTTTGTTATTAATTATGGTTTAACAAAATGATATGCCCTTTATGTAAAGGTTGGATGATTTGCCTATCACCCCAATACAGAGGTAAATAAAACATGCAAGAGTTATAAATATGGATTGATGTATTAATTTGTGTTTCATGGTATTATTTACGGTGGCATAAAGGGGACATCTCTGTTTTAATATGTGCATTCGCATTATACTATTACATTGCAAATGATAGATATTAGTCATGTGCACATGGTAGTAAGAAGTCATATGCCCATGCAGTAGTATTATGTGGTCAAGGAAATCGAGATTATGTGTGCACATTGGAACCACTATATGGTAATGCAATATGTGTTAAGTGCCCATATATACTTAATACCTTTCTCTCAGCCTCGTTATATTATCACATTCACACATAACAGTATCATGTGGCCACATAATAGGTACCGGGTATATAAAATGTGAGGACATAATTGCACTATCCCTTGGCATTATAATACTGTGTATAGATATGGTATGAACAATTATTAAATAAAAGATTTCCTTTTGTCCCCTTTTAATGCCAACGTAATTATTGGTTAAACTTTGTTTTGTTTTGTTTTTGTTACTATGTACCGGTACATCAAAATTTGATTTTACTCAAATAGTTGAGTGCCAGCCTTTATGATAAAGGACCCAGTTTATGTAAGCACCAGATAAAATAAACAAAAGCCAGACAAGACCATTTCACAAATTTAGCAGTCAAGGTTATATAAGTGCTTTAAAGGTCCACTTTTATTATCTCAGCACAAAATTTAGAAGCTTTATTTTTATGTAGTTACAAATGTCTACCCCTGCTTTGTAGACTGCACTGACCATGCTGACCAGAATGTTAGGGGTGCATTCCACGGCTCAGACTGACATTATTATATAGATTCATGAATAAATTGATCTATAAAATTATCATAAAATTTCATTTGTTCATGGATTATAATTATTTAAATTTTATCTTTTCTTATCATCCTACTTTTTACACATTAGTTATATGTTGAAATGTAAATAAAAGAATTTGCACGTTTTAAACAAGATGTATTTTTATCCCCATTGTGTGCATATTCTAACCCAATGGTGGAGGGTGATTTTTGTTGATGTTTTTTTACAAACAAAAGTTTCAAATACTCAGATTAGTAGAAAAAAGATCAGAAGAAACTACCAAAGTTTGCAAGTACTTTCTTTTATTTTTTAGCTCACCTGTCACAAAGTGACAGGGTGAGCTTTTGTGATCGCTTTTCATCCGGCGTCCGGCCGTCCGTCCGTCCGTCGTCCGTCCGTAAACTTTTACTTTAAATGACATCTACTCATAAACCACTAAGCCAATTTCATCCAAACTTCACAGGAATGTTCCTTTGGCGGTCACCTTTAAAAATTGTTCAAAGAATTTAATTCCATGCAGAACTCTGGTTGCCATGGCAACCGAAAGAAAAAACTTTAAATATCTTCTTTTAAAAAATCATAAGAGCTAGAGCTTAGATATTTGGCATGAAACATCTTCTAGTGACTGTCTACCAAGTTTGTTCAAATAAAAGCCCTGGGGTCAAAATTAGCCCCGCCCCGGGGGGTCATTGATTTTCCCTATATACATATAGTAAAAACTTAAAAAATCTTCTTTTAAAGAACCAAAAGAGCTACAGCTAAGATATTTAGCATGAAACATGTTCTAATGAGTGTCTACCAAGTTTGTTCAAATAAAAGCCCTGGGGTCAAAATTGGCCCCGCCCCGGGGGGTCATTGATTTTCCCTATATGCATATAGTAAAAACTTAAGAAATCTTCTTTTAAAGAACCAAAAGAGCTAGAGCTAAGATATTGAGCATGAAACATGTTCTAATGGGTGTCTACCAAGTTTGTTCAAATAAAAGCCCTGGGGTCAAAATTGGCCCCGCCCCGGGGGTCATTGATTTTCCCTATATGCATATAGTAAAAAACTTAAAAAATCTTCTTTTAAAGAACTCAAAAAGAGCTATGGCTAAGATATTTAGCATCAAACATGTTCTAATAGGTGTCTACCAAGTTTGTTCAAATAAAAGCCCTGGGGTCAAAATTGGCCCCACCCCAGGGGGTCATTGATTTTCCCAATATGCATATAGTAAAAACTTAAAAAAAACTTCTTTTAAAAACCAAAAGAGTTAAGCTAAGATATTTAGCATGAAACATGTTCTAATAAGTGTCTACCAAGTTTGTTCAAATAAAAGCCCTGGGGTCAAAATTGGCCCCGCCCCGGGGGATCATTGATTTTCCCTATATGCATATAGTAAAAACTTAAAAAATCTTCTTTTAAAGAACTCAAAGAGCTATGGCTAAGATATTTAGCATCAAACATGTTCTAATAGGTGTCTACCAAGTTTGTTCAAATAAAAGCCCTGGGGTCAAAATTGGCACCGCCCCGGGGGTCATTGATTTTCCTTTTATGTGTATAGCAAAAACTTAAAAAATTTTCTTTGAAAAAAACCCAAATAGCTAGAGTTAAGATATTAAGCATGAAACATCTTTTAGTGAGTGTCTACAAAGTTTGTTCAAATAAAAGACCTGGGTTCAAAATTGGCCCACCCCGGGTCATTGATTTCTTTATATGTGTATATAGCAAAAACTTAAAAATCTTCTTGAAAAAACCCAAATAGCTAGAGTTTAGATATTAAGCATGAAACATCTTCAAGTAAGTGTCTACAAAGTTTGTTCAAATAAAAGCCCTGGGGTCAAAAACTGGCCCGGCCCCAGGGATGTCATTGTTTTTAACTATATGTGTATAGTAAAAACTTAAAAAAAATCTTCTTTCAAAAAGCCCAATGAGCTAGAGCTTAGATGTTTAGCATGAAACATCTTCTTATGGGTGTCTACCGAGTTTGTGCAAATAAAAGCCCTTGGGTTAAATTGGCCCTGCAACGTTGGGGTGGGGGGGTGGGGGGCCTATACAGGTGAGCGACCTCAGGGCCATCATGGCCCTCTTGTTTCTGTCTTATACTTACCATATACATGTACATGATATTCAGAACTTTGATAATCATTTTTAGTTTTTCTAGTATCAGATTTCATTTATTTTCCTTAGAAGCCTAAATTAGATAGAGTAAACTTGAAGCATGACTTTCTTTGATCATCAGGAGCCTAAAAATGATAGGTAGAGTTTTAATTTCCATCAACCTATATTTCTGCAGGATTCGAATGTTACGGAATCAGAGCAACAGGCGGTTGAAGGAAAGGGTGTTCCTAGAATGGTATGACACTTATCAACAGTGTCTCAAACAGCACAAGGCAGACATGCATGCTAGGTAAGCTGTTGAAAGGAAATGTCAGGTCATCATTTCATAAATAACAACTTTTTTTTGCCTGATCAACTAAAGGATGTGTAATGGATCAATATTTTACTTATAGCCATTTTATTTTCGTATTTTATTTGGTTACATAATGTGACATTAAAATGGTTAATATTCAGGTCACCCTTTCATAAATAAATAGGCACAGGATATGCTGTATACATGTGAAATCTGTATTGACAAGTAATAAAAACAATATACATATAATTTAGTCCAAATTAGCAGGTTAAGAGTCTTCTCAAATTCAAATTTCAAACTTGAACTGTTGCTTAATACAGGCCACGATGTCTGTTATTCTTGCTAAATATGATCGACTGTTGTTTAATTTTTGTATTTGACAAATGATTTCTTGTATTATTTCCAGACGAGGGTTATTGTCACAAGGATGGTCATCATGGCGGTGGTTTACTGTATTATCCAAGGAAAAGAAACAGAGAGAGTCTCTAGCTGTACAGTTATTCCAGTTTACATTACAAAGAAAAATGTTCACCTATATGAAAGTGGAATTTTCCAAATACATTGTGGCGAAACAGTTCCATAAGTAAGTGTAATTAATCCATAATGATAAATATATGTGATATCACTCTTAGTACAATATACTTACAGCGAGTGGGCATGCAATTTTGCGATCCAGTAGTAATACTTTATTCATAGATAAAAGCAAGCTTGTGACCTTTACATTGTAGATTTGTCTCAAAATAGAAAACAAAATAGTGAAACACAACATAAGGTTATCAAGTTAAAATACATCTGTACCTTCAATAAAAGTAACATTATGTCAGTTAGAAGGGTGTCATATTTCTTTTAATCTGTCTGTAAGTCACAGTGTCCCTGCAGACACATTTAATCTTTAAAGCTTCATTTTCATATATTGAATACGACCTTGTCCCCTAAATGATCTTGATTTTTAAGGTCAAAATTTTAAAGTTCTTGTCAAGTGCCCACTCTTTCCTAAGTAATGCACAAAAGAGTACCAGAGGTCATCTTCAAATGATAAAAATAGATAGGCACTCTAAAATGTATCTCAAAACACAAAATAAACAGCTTTTTATTGATAGGTTTTTTGACAGAGGCATATTGTTAACCTAGAGATCTTGTGCAATGCTATACTGAATTACTTTCCAAAGTTATAAGGATACTGAAAAGCAAATAAGTCAGTGACTTTATAAAATTTGAACAAACTTCTTAGACTCATATAATTAAACTGAATTTCTTTCACAATGGAGTTAAAACAATTATTTTATATGGTAAGTAAATATTAAATGATATTTCTGTTTATAGAGTGTCACAGCTGAAGGTTGCCATGGTAGCGTGGAGGGCTGGTACCCAGGTCAGTAAGGCCGAGAGAGCAGAGGACATGCGTGTTGCAGAAGTCTACTGGTCACGGTCGGCATTGAGGGCACATTTCACGGCCTGGCGGGACTCCCTTCTGACCAATAAGGCTTGTAGGATGTGCGACAGTAACTTTACCAGGTATGTTAAAGATGTTATTTATCCTGTCACTTGTATCAATTTCGGCCCGATAACAAGGTGCCGTATATTTTTACTGATATACGGCACTTGATCACGTGGTATGCATGTTTGCCGGACTACTTTTCAAGAAAAATATATAAACTGTCGTTAAATCGTCTGTGTGTAGAATAACGAATTTTGGAAACGTTGATAAAACTTTGTTTGTAATTTTATTTCACTCTATAATTTTTCAAGCGAAATAAAAATTATTAAAAGTGAAATAAATGTAAAACTTAACTCGTTTGCGACATTAAAATAGCGTACTTGAATTGATTGTTTTGCACGTGCTGTTTGGCGCTACATTGTGACGTCACGTAAACAATACTTTAAACGTCTGTGCAGCGTTAATGACTGAATAAAAGATATTGGTGTTCGAATTCATTTTCTAAGTTAGACCATTTTCTTTCATTCTAGATAGTTTTCACAACAAAATTCGACAAAAAATTGTTTTTATTTATCAAATTTTTCAAACAAAATGGCGCCCTCAATGTGAAAATACACAGGGAGATAATAAGAACGGCGAGTGCATTGTTGTAGAATAATGCACGCTTCGGGCCTTCTTTGTTTATATAGAAACATTTCCGATAGTGTGATTAAAGGTAGTAGGCCTAGTAAAATTCTTTAAAAAAACGGTGACAGGATAAATAGAATAATAGATTGGTGCCGTGGATGGAGAAAGTTTATCTGGCTCTGCTCCGGAATTTATTGGGTGAGCCGAAGGCTCACCCAATAAATTCCTCCGCCTCGCCAGATAAACTTTCTCCATCCACGGCACCAACCTATTATTCTCTATATCTCAATTTGTGCTCAGACTTTTTGAATATATGAAAATAATTGTGTGTGAGTGAACATTTTTGACATACTGACCCTGAAATATGCTTTAGAGTAACTTAGAAAACGAGTATTGAAAATCAGATTATATCAGTCATTTTACATGTAATTCTAAAAAAATCAGCATTTTTAAAAAGTTTTCTTCTTTTGTAATTATTATAAGAAGGGCCATGACGCTTTTTTGCAAGCACTTAGTCATGATTTAACATACAATTTTTAGCTTGTCTGTTTTGAAGAAAAAGTCAAGCTTTTATTGTCACTGGATCGTCATTGTGCAGAAACTTTAATGTAGCCCATGACTCAAATACTTTTTAAGATACTAACATGAAGCTTATAGTTCTTGATTGTCATTACAAGGCACAGTTGTAAGAAGGGAACTTTATACTGAAAGCTTGTAGACTTAGGGACATAACAAACAAATGATATTTCAAGAGTTATACCCCATGGTCACATGGAAAATAATTGAACATTTACAAAGTAATTCATCAAATTGTTAAATAAGCTAAAGACATATCAGCAGAGACATTCTTAAGTATTTATTTTAGGCCTTGCCCTGAACAGACAAGCCTTTGCAGTGCTCTTGTTTGTAAAGACAATCCTATTATAAATTTCATATAAACCTTGACTATTTTTCTTCGCATAATAATAACATCCAGATCTTTCAGTGTAAACATTTCCCTTCACAAATTTGTTACATTATTATCATTTTACATCCAGGAATGCCTTTTACACATGGAAAAGGCGCTATGAGGAGTTGGTACAAAGACGTGAGGCCGTAGACATGTATATAAGACAGAAGGTCCAGACACGCGCTTTCCAGCACTGGTATACGTTCGTTGTTGTAATGAAACAGAGGAGAGCCGCTGCTGTTGAGTGCTTGCAATCTGTGTTACAGAGGCGCATGTTTGAGCGCTGGCATTGGTTCACAATTTGTCAGAGAAATCTCAGGTAAATTCTCATATTGTCACCTTAATGCAGTAATATGTTAACTCCTATTGTTTCAAATTTTGAGTTAAACCCTTGTTGTTCTATGGTGACGATATATATCAGCTGTAATAAAAGTAATAGAAAGCAATGTTGATTTTAATAGACTAGTTGAACCAAGAAGAATACAGTACAATGTTGTAACTATATTGAAAATATGTATTTAAGGAAACGTGCTTTGTTGCATTTACGCAAACATAACTTGGATACTCAAAGACGTTATCTGTCCATATGGAGGTCACAGTTCAAGGTCAAATGTGATGAGAAGAAGGCTCAACAGCTCTGGTCAAACTCTTGTGCCAGGTATGTACTACTACAAGTAGGGTTATTATAAGAGTGTCTTGATCAAACTGTTTGGATAGCTCAATAGGTAGAGCGATTGACTGTTAGTTGGGCAACCTGGGTTTGATTCCTGGACAGACAGTTCACTTTTGTTGTCATTGATCATGAAATGCTTTTTATGGTCATTCGCACTGTACCTCTGCTCTGGTATGTACAGAGGTTATCAGTTCCTTGTGAAAGTGAATGCAGCTTGTACTGGTACACTGCTTAACAGCCTGCCCAGGGACAATGATTTGAAGCCTGTATTTGAATTTTTTTGTTTTTGTTAATATTCTATATCTCAGGTGGCCAGTAAGAGCTGTATTTCGGGGCAGAAGTACAGATTGTCATGTTCTAGTAATATCAGTGAGAACCAAATACAAGTCATGGATTAAGATTCTCTTAAATTATACTTTAATTGTTTATAATCTTATATTTTAACTACATATTGGCATATAGCCTTAGCCCTATTGATATTATTACATCAGCAATACCATACCAGATTTAGACCCCTGCTAGTTAATCAGTATGGATAATTCCATTTCTTATCTATCGGGTTATAATTTTCAGGTAATGTATATATATTACAGAGAAAAGAGCAGTAGTTAACTTTACATTCATTGGCCAACATTTTAATTCCTATCCACCTATCCTTGGATAAATTGCTAAAGTATTGCTATATAAATTCTGTACAGGTAATACATATAACAGATATAATTGTAATTTTTTCTATCATATATAAACAGGAGGGCAGCAGAATCATGGAGACTGGTCTGTCACAGACGGAGGTTAGCCAGACTTTTGATAGATACAGAACCTATAAGGCAACTCAATACACAAAGAGGTAAACATTAGATACAGCCATCTCTATATTCACTTACCAAAGATTATATCAAAGAATGCCTACACAAATGTGCTCATTTGCAAAATTGGTTACATGATATCACCTTATAAAACAAATATCTTTTGAGTTTCACTTAATTGATCTCAATAAAAGTTCCTTAATATGTTTTGTTGGATTTTAAATCACAACAACATTATAAAGGTCATAAGGTGACTCCAGCTTTACTTGTAGAGGAAGATCTCAGTTGACTTTTTGGATTTTAGGACATTTGCCCCTAAAAGCCCATGACTGTTGCCCAAACCACCACCTCAAACCTCCAACATTGGTTCCCCATTTTTAGCAATAGTCGCCCATTTGAAAATTATTTCACAAGTGGGCACCATGCAGAGAAGAACTATCAACCCTTCCTCACATGAATAAATCCAAACAGGATGGTTTCCATAAAAACTATTGAGCTTTTGTTCAAATATATCTTTTGCAACAAGTACATGTATAATTAACCTTTAAATCTCTTTCATTTATAGATGTAAAATTACTTTCCAAGTAATATACCATCACTTGTCATTTCAGTGTATTTTTTGCATTGGAAATCACGGTTTGAGTTGATACTGGAAGAGAAGCAAGAAGCCTCTGATGTTCGGGCCATCTTGGACACCTCAAAGCTTAAGCTGTACTTTGAAAAATGGCAAACAGACACCCGGCAACGTCTGTTGATTAAACCTATGGTGCTTCGATATAGACAAAGGCTTATTACTCAGTATGTACAGTTTTATCTTCTCCATTCTTCTAGAACAAGTTCTAAGATGGTCTGACAAGTTTTCTTGGCAAATATCCAGATATTCTAATTCAAAAGTTATAAAAACAGTAGGTTTAAAAAATAATTGCACTGAATTTATAGATGCTAAAATATTGTAGATATGCTTGATTTATTTGTGAAAGAGCGTACATGAGCTGTAGAAATGAGATTTATTAGTACAGGCATCAATTGCTCATAGTTGCCAAAATATATTATTATTTATTATAAGATATGTAATGTTATGCACTAAGATATAGGACATTTTGTTTTATTAGTCCCCTACCGGTTTAACCGGAGGGGACTTTAGGTTTACCCTCCGTCCGTCTGTCTGTCTGTCCGTCTGTCCTTCCGTCTGTCAGTCCGTCCGTCCACAAAACTGGATCCCGCGATAACGCAAAAAGTACTGAAAATATTTTTATGAAACTTGATATATGGATAGATGGCAGTATGGAGATTATGCACGTCATTTTCTTTTCTTCCTATGTTGAAAATTCTGGTTGCTATGGCAACAAATAGTCTGAAAATATGGCAAATTTAACACATAAACTGGATCCAGTGATAACTCAAAAAGTACTGAAAATATTTTTATGAAACTTAAAATATGGGTAGATGGCAATCTGCAGATTATGCACATCTTTTTCTTTTCTTCCTATGTTGAAAATTCTGGTTGCTATGGCAACAAATAGCCTGAATTTCAAGATATCTGATTTAAATTTTTCAGCTTTTTCACTATAAGTTCTTTATTTCTTAAGGTGTTTACTTCAAACTTTAAATATAAGTTTCTGGTCATCAACCACATCATATGTGACAAGGTTTACAACTCTAGCACAAAAATTATCAGTATTACCTCCCTTGAACTTAGAATTTTTATGAAAAAAAATGTTGTCTTTTTTAAATAACTTCTTTATTTCCTAATGTATCTACTTGAAACTTCATATATATGTTTCTTATTATCACTCAACATTTTTTAGAAGGTTAAATACTCTAGCAAGACTATTTCCAGAATTATGTCCCCCTTAAACTTAGATTTTTTTCGAGAAATTGGTATTTTTTACTCCAACTTCTTCATTCCTTATAGGATTTACTTTAAAATCCTACATCGTAATAATATGACAAGGTTGTATAAACATAATTTCCTTACTAGGCAGGGAAACTTAACACATTACTGTGAAATAGACAAACTTAGAACTCAAAAGATTTAAGTTCATTCATGTCATTCATTCACTTGTAAAATTGAAATCAGAATGTTGCTGGGATTCTAACCGGTAGGGGACTTATGGATTGCTTGCAATACTATGATAATTGCTTGTTTTACATGTTTTATTTTTCATTCAGGTGCTTTCAAGGTTGGAGACAGTATGTTGTACATAAGGCAAGATGTCTGAAGAGTGAGAAATCCCTGCTGAGGGTCCGGCTACAGAATAAATTCAAAGCTTGGAGGTAAGTTAGTATATCAAGAATTGCCATGGTAACATGTCATAGAAATCATCGAAAGCTTTGAAAATTAGTGCAGAACTGTCAAACTCCTCATCGACAGGTTGACAGCTTAAAGCAGCATGCCTCCAGATTAATGCTTTTTTTCATAAAAATTTAAAAAATATGTATTTAAAATGGAAATATTGTGAAGTGACCAAAGAAAGTTATTCACACATTGCAAACAGCACTTGCAATCCATGTAAAGTACAAAAATAAGAGGTCAGAAATATGCAAAAATAGCCCTTACTGCGTTAATCACATAGTAGAAATATTGTGATAAATACTGCAAAGTCAGTTATCTATTGCACATAACACGTAAATTATTACTTAAATCTTGAATCTTTTCACTTTTCTTTAAATCTCAGTACATTTTTCTGGAGTTTCATTTTCTTGAAACATTGTTGCAAACCTGTTGATGTGCAAGTTTAACTAACACGGCTGCCACTTTGTGAAACAGAACACATAGCTAAGAACTTAGACTAATGATTGAGTAAATGTTAATTACATTTACTTGCCAGGCTATTTTGGGGAAAATAATTTGACAGATTTAAAGAAAATGTTTAAAGTATTAATGCATGTAATTATAAAAGTCTCTTAAAAAAAACTGATTGTTAACTTTCATTTTCTAAAAGGAATATTTTGTGTATATGGAATAAAGCAACCTTTAACACATTTTTCTGAAGAAAATGTCAAAGTAATAATTAAAGTCTCTTTAAAGAAATTGTTTTTCTTTATGTTCATTTTCTAAAAGGTATATTTTGTGTCTATGGAAAAGAGAAAACTTAAATACATTGTTCTACATACTTGTTTATTTAAACCTTTTTTCAGGAGACAGTATGAGGTTCATCAGATAGAGAAAGATTTAAACAAGAAACGATTACAGCGATCTACTCACAGGTGCTTGCAGGGTTGGCGATTTGTCATACAGCGTAAACACAGGGCACAACAGTTCCATGAGAAACATCTGGTGAAATATACGTTCATTCACTGGAGTACACTGGCACTGAGAAAACTCCGGGAGAAGAGATTACAACAAATGGAAATGGTGAGATTCATGTTTACGCTGATAATAAAATATTTTTTGTTTGTCACTTCCAATTGTCACGCTTAAATCATGCCAAAATGGGTTGGGCCCATACTAAAATATTGTTTGTATATTGCTTCCAAGTGTCATGCTCAAAATCATGCCAGACATGTTTTAAGTTTTTCATCTAAGTTTCTATGCAAGAATGCTTGAAAGGAACCTTTAAAGAAAAGGATACATTTTGAAATTAAACATTGAATTACAAGAAAAAAACATGCTTTCATTGTTAAAGGGACTCCATTTATGTCGAAAAGCTTAAAATCATAAAATTTTAATTTCTTACATAGAACAGCTGGGGAACTTGAAACAAAAATGACATGAAAAAAGATAATTTACTCAAATAGATTAAAAATCGTAATTTTTGTCTTATCAATTTCAAGCTTGCTTTAAGGCTTTTCACTCAAATTGGACTGAGAATAGCACAAAAATATTATTTTCAATGTATTTCTGATTTTATTTGTAAATTATCTTCTGCATATCTTTCTGTTTTAAGTGCCCCAAGCTGATCTTTGTAAGAATTCTATGTTTTTAGGCTTTTGAATCTCAGCTTTTTTAACGATATTTCAAAAAACAAAAAAACTTTTTGAATGCAATATAACATAATTGACATGCCTATTGTACTGATGTTGATGGTTTTCATGTGTTACAGGAGACGGTTATGGGGTTACTACAGAAGTATTTCAGCTTGTGGAAAGAGAGGTTATATTCCCAGCAAAGTACTGAGGAGGAAAATGTAGCATATCTGCAGGAGAAGATAGAAACAAACAGGGTCAAGGTCGCATTCTATTTTTGGAGAAGATATTTCCGAGCCACTCTTATTGCTAGGTAGAGTTATATTTGTATGTCATGTTTTAATGTTATCTGTATCGAAGAAAAAGGCGGGCTGTTATGTTGGCTGCATTGTTGTTGGCAATAACTTTAATGTAGGTCATTGTTTAATCATTTTACTAGTTATTAAAATGAAACTTGAAATACTTTCTTATCATGACAAAGTGCAGTTGTTATACAATGTACAAGGGCCATTATTGTTAAAGATATATTTTTGGAGTTCTGCCCCTTTCTTCATTTGTAATTTTTGTCTGTTTTAGTTGTCAATAAACAGACCAAATGGATTGCTTTTGTTTGTCTATCTGATTTTTCTATATCTTTAATTTCTTCTGATATATATTATACAGGGAGAATGAAAAGATACAGATACGTAAACTTGCCAAGCAGGCCCTCCAATCATGGTATACATTTACCCAGAATTCTCTACAGGAAGCTGTGGAGAAATTTGCTACTGCCATTGGTTTACGTCAGGATGATGAAGTGGCTTGCTTTGATCAGGATCAACAGGAGCTTGATAATATAAGTTATGATAAAACAGGTAGGAGCAGAAATGGTATTATTATTGCTGTAGTTTTCTCTCTTTTATGTGAGTGTTAAAGTTCCAGAATAACAGATTGCTTTTAGCTCCGATTTCAATGAGACTAGTGGCATGACCATCTGAATTTCTTCCCATCAAAAATGATTGAAAAATGGAGCATAAAAAATGGAGCATATAATCCCATGAACAGTCTATGTTTCACAGAGTGATAGAAACAGAAATGGCAATGAATAGCTATAACATTCTTGCCATAAGGTCTAAAAAGGTGGATATTGATATTAAAAATGATGGAAGTTTCATGCCATAAAGTAACTATTTACATGCTAAAAGAATTCTCATTATCTGTTTATGCAAATTTGATACTTATGATATTACAAATCACAGATGATTTTTAAGATTTATACCAGTGCTGTTTTGATATTTTTACAATTTTCTACAAAAAATGTATTGGCTGCCAATATTGGTCTTGAATGTTTATACATTGTATATATTAAATCGTATTTGCATAAACAGTTAAGTTTTATCCAAAAGATTTTTCTTTTAAACTTGAAATTGGATATTTCTGTGATAGAAAAAAAAATTCTAAAAATGTCTTACTGTTATAATTTCAGGAGATCTTCTTGGAAGGGGAGATTCTATTGAGATGCTTAATTTTGACCTTGAAACATTCCATAATTCCGTTACTGGTACTCCAAGAACACCCAGAACACCAAAATCCATGACACCTAGAACACCAAGATCCATGACACCCAGAACACCCCATACACCAAGAACTCCCAGAACACCTGGTTTTGGAACACCAATGAGAAGGTAGTGTTTATAAAGCAATTTTAGATAAAGTATCAAATTGGAAAATTTAACATTTACATGGTTTTTCCTTGTCTGTTTTGGAGAAAAAGTCAAGCTATCATGATCCCTGCATTGTTGTTGTTGTTGTTGTTGTCATAGTGCAGAAACTTTAATACAGCCCATTATTGAAACATTTCAAATAACGTGGAATACTTGCTTGTCTTGACAAGGTGCAGTTGATAATTTTGTCAAAAGTGGTTATACATGTATATTGTTTTAAGAGTCAGGCAATAATTCAACATGCAGTGCTCTTGATTTAGTGTGATTTTGGTGAAGATTATTTTAACCAGTCTGGTTATTAGAACTTTTGTGATTTAAGAAGGGCTCAAACCCACAGACTGGGTTGATGTATGTTTACACCTTAACCACTACACCTCTTCCCTTTAGTCCACTTTGTGTCCTGTATCTGTTAATAAAATGATTTTGTAATTTCAGACTTCATTCACCGACACCAAGTCACATGAGTCTGGCTCAGTCCCTAGAGTTTGATTCCGGTGCTTTGACAAGTTCAAGTTTCATTGATGCCAGATTTGAGATGGAGCATGCTGTGAAAATAGAGAGTAGAAGGGTATATGTCTGTTATATTAATTCTAAAGAAAAACTCTGGTCACTATGAAACATGTTTTATAGAAGTGATCTCCCCTTTTACAAAATAATGGTATGCTGTAATAAAGGATGAAATATGAATTGTTTCAAGTTTGACAAATATAGGTACAATTTAACAGTTATCAGCTGGAAACTCAGATTTTTCTCTTTGTTTAAGCTATAACTGGTGATATATTTTTGAGTGGCTATGCAGCCTAGCGGTTAATGCATCAGAATAGAAATCTAAGGATTGCAGAACATAGTGGTTCAAACCTTGTCAGGGGCAAGACTGATGATATATTTATGAAGAATTGAAGATCAGTTGAACTTATTTTTATATTTTTACATCCACATATTCTGGAGTGGATTTTAACATTAAAGGGACTCCACTGAGGTTTTTTGACATTACATGACTGGCAATAATGTTTTGAGATTAATTGTCCATTTAATGTAGTTCTATAGCAATAACTTGTGTGCAAAATTTCAGACCATTCACTCACTTCGTTCTTCCAGAATTACTTTTCTAATTGTGAAAAATGACCCAAAGTGGGCTAAGAATAGCACATAAATACAATTTTCAACTTATTTCTGATTATATTATTATAAATATCTTTTTTATTACATATTGTTTTAAGTGCCATAGCTGATCTTCGTACAAAATTCAGTTTTTAAGTTTTTAGGCTTTTCGACTTCAGTGGGGTACTTTTAGGTTTTGGTTATCATACTTTTAAACTTTGTTTATTTAATGCAGGAGATTGTTGTGACTGTAGTTAACAGACTACGTCATTGGCCAATCAGTATTGTGTTTGAACAATGGAAGGAGTACACTGCCAGGCAGTCCGAATTCAAGCTTCTAACAACAAAGATGATCAGTGTACATCAGGAGCTTGCATTGAAACAGTATTTCAACTCCTGGGTTCAGCACCACAAAGAGATGAAGCTGGCAAAACACCACTATGTAAGTTTTTAAGGAATGGCAACAGTATTAAGTGAACTTTCATTATATGATTTTGGATTGAATTAAGTCAATTTCTGCTCATGGCAGTTGGCTTGAATCCCATCAGGGACCTTGGGATTCTTTGTGAGAAAACTTATCAGCGGTTCTAGTTAGGTGCCTGGGCTTGCCTTAACAGTATGACTTAAAATCCAACAAAAACAAACAAACCAGATTTAGCAAAATCTTACCTATGAACTAAAAGAGTATTTAAGTGATTTTAAAATATAAATCTCTACTGAAAAAATATCTGATAGCCCTTGATTTGCTATATCTGATGCCACGTGGAGAGATGTTCAATCATTGTCTAACTCATTGATTTCATATGCAAATTCAGTTTATACGAGTTTCATTACATCATACAGATAGAAATTCTTTAAAATTATTGTACAGTTGTATACTGTGTAACACAGATGCTGCAGAAGATGACTTCCACTTCAGAATTCTTATTATTGTTAAATGCAATTTTTGATCAGTGCTATCAATAGTTCTTCCTATCTTAATATTTAGGGAAAATTTATACCTGAAAAAAGTCAATAATTGTTAGCTCCATATATTTTATTCTTGGAAATAGGAAGGGTTTGAAATGCTTTTATAAAAAAAAATTCTGAAATTTTGGTTAAATTAAATTTTTTTTTTGCAGGAGGAAGTTTTACAGCATAAGGCTCTACTCAGCCTGATACTATACAGAAATATGTGTAGAGAAAAGAAACAGATGAACACTGTTGCTAGGTTACACTATGCTAGAAAAGTGTACTCATCAATTTTCCCAATATGGTTGGCTAAGGTAAGATAAATGTTTATTTATCAGTTCAATAGGTATGTCTTTGTAATATAGTTGTAGTTTAAAGAAGCTCATCTTTGGTCCAAAAGCTTAAAATATAAAATTTGAATGTCATACATAGTTCAAGTGGGTAAAAATGAAATAAAATACAAAAGATAAAGAGGATATTCAAGTTTTTTCTATAAATACATGATTTATTTTCATCGAGTGGTATGAAAATAAATATTTCATGAGTGGCGGTAGCCACGAGTGAAATATGGTAATTTTCATGCCACAAGATGAAAATAAATCATGTATTTATAGAAAAAACTTGAATTTTCTGTTTATTATGTACATTTTTCTCTTTTTTGTGATAAAATTTGAAAAACTTTCCCTTAAATTTTGTGTACTGGTAGAATTTAAAAGAAAGTAGTCCGGCAAGACACCAGTGAAAATACGGAAAATATGTTTCACTGCAGTGAAAAATAAATTTTTACAGTGAAAATACGGAAAATGAAAATACGCATTTTATTTCATCAATATTTCTCAATATTTCATTTATAAGTATATAATAAATAGAAATACATGTGTATATAATTACAATGAAAAAAGTATCTAATTTTGTGATTCTTAACCAGATTTGAGTGAAAAGCATTCAAAGGCTTTTTGTTTTTGGGTCATTATCAAAACCAAAATTTTTATTCTGAAATAAAAAGACTAAGTGATTGATCTGAAATTTTGCACTCAAGTTATTGGTCCAGAATTACATCAAGTGGTACATAAATCTTGTATAAATAGTTCCAGTTTGGTCATGCAAAAAAACCTATAGTTGTCTCCCTTTAATAAAACAAAAGAAATTACAGAATGAGAAGCTTCACAAAATTAAGTGTATGCCAATGGTTTGTCTTTATGATTAATGTACAAAGGTCAGATGTGAAGAACACAGAAAAATCACCGTATTTTATTAACAAACTTTTTTATCACAGAAGTGTAATTGGCTATATAAGAAAGAGGTAGAAATAAGAGTTCATTTTCATAGGCTTAAAGATCAAGCATAAAAATAAACTTATACACTTTTTTCTCTGTCAAGAAAATAAATATTGAAGAACAGAAGACTTTTGCCAAAATTACTTATAGACTGTGACATTACAGCCATCAAAACAAATATTTACTGAGTCACTCATCCTGTAGGACAAGGAGCTTCTAAATCCAATGTGCAGGCTACATTATTCTACTCATCTTGTATCAAGTTTTCTTAAATTCTACTGGTAATTTCAAGCAGACAAATGGAATTTTTCATCTCTGCATCAATTAGTGATATAAATCATATCTTACTACTTAATTTGTTAATCCTTTACATGTGAAAACATAAGTTTTTAACTTGTAGGCTCAGGAGAAACAGCATGCTGAGAAAATTGTGTTCTTATGGACGAACATCACGGATGAGGAGCGACAGTTGATACCACGAGAGCGTTCCTTCTGCTACAAACTTAATAAGAAATCTCTGAAAGAGTGTTTTACTGTATGGCAGAATAAATATCGAAAGATCAGCAAGTTGAAGAAAGTGTACCACAAAATTCTGTATCAAAGGTGATTATTATTTATACATGTAGCAATATACCAATAGATTCTGTTTGACTGATTGAAATTTGAACTTGACTGCTCATTTATAAGGTAATATTGTTTGGGGTTTTTTTTTGGCAAGAGATAATTTCAATATCTGTGAGTGTTTGTTGTATATTGTTTTTTACCTTGTCTTCATTTGAACATTTCTAATGTTGTAAAGATGTGATTGTGATTATTAAAAAATTGCATTGTTTTTTTATTCTTTTTAAGGTATTTTGGATCTTGGTGCAACTGGGCTTTAGAACTACACAATAGAAAAGTGAAATGTGAACAGTTCAGGGACAATAGGAGGAAAAAATTGGTAAGATAATTTATCTTGAAATAATGATAATTTTTAACTTTTTATAGATTTAGTTTTTTTCATACTGAAATTTTATCTCCTGTACTTAAACCATAAATGGGTAATTCAGGAATGAAATGGTGAAGTGACCCTGTACTGTAAGTAACCCTCTCTGGGGCATTAACATACTTTTTTGATACATCTACATGTGTATTGAAACTTTTTTATTTGATTTGTACCTATATAAGCACTAAACAGATAAGCATTCAACCAATAAATAACAAAGTGAAAGTGTTCAAGTGAGGATATAACCCTTCATTTGCTGAATTTGTGTGTAATAGACTTTTACCACAGTCCATTTAACCTTTTCCCTTATATAAGCGTGTTTCGACGGCTTTTTGCCCCCCCCCCTTTTTGAGGCCTCAAACAGTGAATGTTTGGGGGGTTTGAAGGGGGGCGGAGTCCCCCTCATCGCCAAGAAAATTTTGGACTTGTGAGAGGCTTAAAATGACCCCAGGTTGATCATAAGGTAACGTGTAACCAACGCTGAAAAGCCTTTGACTCTATCTCAATCCCTTGAGAAGTTGCAGCACTTTGAAGTAAATTTTGATGGAAAAAATCGAGGCAAAAAAGTGATTTTTGGCAATTTTGAGATGTCCCCTCGTTGCCATGGTAACATGAAATTTAACACTAAGCATGTCGTTACAAAGGCAATGGTCCAGTCAATATTCGTGCCAAGTTTGATTAGTATTGAAGCATTTTTCATAGTTTCATAGCAGTTTGAACTTGTAAGAGGAGGCTTTTCAGTGAAAATGGCCATTTTTCACAATATGCTCATGGGGGAAAGGGTTAACTAAAAAAATTATAAATGTTACAAAACAACAATTTTTCACCAAAATTAGGTAAAAGACCACATGTTAACGTGGAAAAACTAGATTTTGGGTGATTCCAAGGTTTTTCATCATTTTTTGTTAACCTTTTCCCTTATATAAGCGTGTTTCGACGGCTTTTTGCCTCCCCCCCCCCTTTTTGAGGCCTCAAACAGTGAAAAAATGTCCTATTTAGACCCCAAACACTGTTTTTCGTTTGAGAAATGTTGTTAAAAAAAGTGACCATTTTTTCGGCGCCGTCCCCCATCCCAATAATACATCAGGGGGTTGCCAGAAGGGGGATGTGCCCCCTTCTGTTTGGGGGGTTTGAAGGGGGGCGGAGTCCCCCTCATCGCCAAGAAAATTTTGGACTTGTGAGAGGCTTAAAATGACCCCAGGTTGATCATAAGGTAACGTGTAACCAACGCTGAAAAGCCTTTGACTCTATCTCAATCCCTTGAGAAGTTGCAGCACTTTGAAGTAAATTTTGATGGAAAAAATCGAGGCAAAAAAGTGATTTTTGGCAATTTTGAGATGTCCCCTCGTTGCCATGGTAACATGAAATTTAACACTAAGCATGTCGTTACAAAGGCAATGGTCCAGTCAATATTCGTGCCAAGTTTGATTAGTATTGAAGCATTTTTCATAGTTTCATAGCAGTTTGAACTTGTAAGAGGAGGCTTTTCAGTGAAAATGGCCATTTTTCACAATATGCTCATGGGGGAAAGGGTTAATGTTTAAAAGATTCAAGTATACTGTGATAGAAAAAAAGAGCTGCCAGCAGTATAGAGTGGGGTCGGATGCATGAATGTGCTGATTGCTAATTCTCTATTCTAGTGGCATAGGCTAATCTCTTTCAGTTCTGAAGGTAAAGGTTGTCATGACATCATACTACATAGCCTTCAACTATTAAACCTTTTACCTGTCAGATTTAAGGAGCAAAAATCAAAGAAAAATGTTCCCTGTTATTTTAATTATTATTAAAGTGTATGGTTATAAACCATGATATCAAAATGATTGTCTTATATTTAAAACAGGTTTTCAAAACGTGGTGTTTACGACACACACAGAAGAAGGAAGTAGAAAGGAGATATGAAGACACATGGCATAATTACCTGGTTACAATATTACAATCTTGGCAACAGTGGGCACATGGTATGTTTTGTAGATGATATAAGTAATGCAGTCTGTTGACAAAGTCTTAAACCTCTGTGTGAAAACATATCCAACATCGTCATTAAGTAATATTTAATGATGAAAAAATTTGTCTTTGTTATGTACCAAACAACCTACATTTGTATTAAATATCATGTTTGAATGTAGGTATGTGAAGCAATTGTGGATAACCTTTCCCTTAAGCAAAGATGTAGATAAGCCTGTACATCAGTGTTGTTTGCCTAAACGGTGTATAACACTGTTGACTGATAGATTTTGACATTTATACCCCAAGATTGATAGAAGAGGAGGGCATATAGTTTTTGGTCTGTCTGTTTGCTTGTCTGTTTTGTCATAAAAATTTAACTTTGACCATAACATTGAAGTCCTGCCACAGACAGTCTTCAACTTCAAAGGAGCATTAAGCTTGAGCTCTGCCACTCCCCAAGACACACTTAGAGGTCACTGGATCAAAGGTCACTCATTGGGGGCAATTGCTTTAGAACATAGGGCTTATAATCTAAACTGAATTACTTATGGACAATTCCAAATTAAATAAATGGCAAGTCTTTTGTAAAAAGGGTTAAGGTTTAAATGGAGAAATTCATGCCCACAGGACTAAATTTTGAATCATTCTAAAATATTGTCCTTTGGCATGTCAGATCCTCTCAATGGTGATGTATGGTTCTAGACATCTTTGATACTTACATACAGATAATAAACAATAGTTATCCTGAGTAGTAATATTGTAGATGCTTGGAAACAAGATACAAACCGTCTCAGATTATTAAGACACATTTTTGAGACTCAAATTTCAAATATATAGTAGGGTGGGGACGGCCTTTTATGATCAAATACTACAGAAAAACATCTGTTTATATATTTCAAGAAAGTCAATGATTTTCAAAATTAAACGCTTTTTTCCAGATCAAAGAAGAAGGAAAGTGATAGCAGCATATGTGTCAGGGATAAGAAATAAGCATCTTGTATGTAGAATGTTTGTACAGTGGAAGACAGAATCAGAGAAACATGTACGAGTGACACAATGGTATCAGACCAGGCTTTCAACAAGGTAATAATGTGGTTTGATGATTTATATTTCAAGGATTTCTATAATTTTTGTTTTTGTTAGGTTGAGTAAATTTTTCAGAAATCTGCAAAGGGCTGATATTTTAAATGAGAATTAAGACTATGAATGAGGTTAAATGTGAATTAAGACTATGAATTGACGTTAAGTGAGAACTATGAATTCATCATTTATGGTTAGTTAGATTGCAAAGTGTTTCTGTTTTATGGATTAGTTTCTAGTTAAGTATAAAATGTTGTATCGTTTTAGGGTACTGTCTGCCTGGCAGGAAGTAGCATCCTGGCAGAAGGATCTCAAACAAAGACAATTACAGTGCCAACTTATGTCCTATAAGGCTCTTGTAAGTATTTTTCTCACAAAATGACAAAGTAAATTAAGCTTTACAATTCCCAGTGCCTCTTGTAATCTTTTGTACCCACCCGAGCACAGACCTGTTGTTGAGCCTTTGCAAACAGTTTGGTATCATAGAAAATTTGATAAAATTCAAAAAAGTATACAGACCACTTTTTTAGCAGATGACAATTTTTCCCAGCATGCAAAGGATTAAATAACCATCTGTATAGATTTTTCCCCAGCATGTACAGTGTTTAAATTGATAAACATGAGCAACCATTTGTATAGAGTCTGGTCAGACTGCACTGCTAGCCTTTTATCATAGGTCTGACTTTAACACAACTTTTGAAGGGTAAAAAAGACCTTTTCATGCAAGTCAAATTCTGTTCTGGCAAATGGAACAGTATAGAATCCTGCCTGACTGCTCAAATTCGCAAGCTAGCCTGATGTTGTACTTATGTTGTATGTCTGTTATTGTCATATTTAGCAATTAAAGGGCTGAGTTAACATAAAACTTGACTTATCTTCAGGCCAAAAGGGCGTTACGCCAGTGGTACGCATGCTATCAGCAACAACTTCAAGTACATGAGCATCATGAACAGGTGTTACAACGTAGGGTTCTACGTCTAGGTACACACTGGAGAAAGAAGGCCCAGAAAACACGAGGTCATAAACTACATGCACAGTTTCAAAATAACAAGGTAAATATTGGTGAAGTTCTTAAGATGATGAGTAAATACTATTTTAACTCTTCATGTAAGACGGACAGACCTTACTTTAGTTGTAAGTAAAATTTGGGTTTACCCTACTCGCACACACAACAATGTAAAACTATGGTTTTGTTACATATATCACAAAGTATTAAAGTTATTCACATGTTTTTGGAATGTTAGTTGTGCAAGGTACAATTTAACATATTTGTATTTCTTCAATTAATAAATCTCAGTGTAAAACACCATGTCATGTGACAAAAATGTTCTAAAAACACTTATTACAAAACCTGTGGAAAGGAGATAATAGCTTCTGAGCAAACACCTCTCAACAACAACCAAATCCTTGTCTCCTAGGTTAGGGTGTTACTGTGCAGAAGTTGTACTGCACAGTAATATTTATGTTCTCTTTATTCAGATGGGAAGAATGTTTGCTAAATGGAAGTCTGCATACAGAAAGAATTTAGACCGTTATGACATACTGGAGAAGTACAGGAACCAGAAGAATCTACAACTGACAGCAGTATGTTTGGAGACGTGGCGGACAGAGTTAATGTGTATACAAGCCCACAGGGTGTTCAGTATGAAATTAATGATAACGTTCTTGAGTAACTGGAAATTGGCAGCAAGAGGTTTGTTATTTAAAGTTTTGTTCTGTTGTGATATGAAATATATATTTAGTTGAAAACCTGTTTTAAGAGTAAAAATATATAATATATTTCATAAAAAAATTAACATGCATGTAACGGTAGCGCAGCGTGAATGTTTTGATAAGGATATATTCTGTAGTCACACAGCAAAATAGTTGCTCGCTTTTTAAGTTAAATTGTTAAAAAAGGATAGATGAATCACAGTGAGAGAAATAGGTTATATCCCACTGATGAAATCATGTTTCTCATGTAATTTGAATCATAATACGTATGCAGACCTCTTACTTAAATGAAGAAAGACCAATAGAAAGGTTAATTTGGGAAATTTTCGTTTTAGGCTGTTGTGAAAGGAGAAATGCACTACAGAAGTATACAGTGAAGAAAGAGAAACAGACACAGAAAGTGTTCTTCCTATACTGGTACAATGTCGCCAAAGCCAGGAAATCTATACGAGGGCATGCTAATCTTAAAATGCAATTAACGTAAGTTGTCATGGTAACCTGATAAGACTTTGATGCTTGTTTATAAAGATATTGTTGGTTATTTTGAATTATATAGCTTAAACTTTTGGTGGGTACTATTGATGAATGAGAATGTGTTGGGTGGGGTGGAGCAGGGAGTGGATATATAAGTATAGATATTTTTTTTAATCAAGGGAAAGCACTCTTATGACTACTTCACATGATCTTTTATGTTTGTTTGAATGAACTGTGAATACTAAATGAAGTGAAATTCAGTGTTGAAATAATTTTACCTACCTTTAATTACATAAGTTTGAAAAGACTATCCTTGTGTCAGAGCTAAATATATTAAGTGCAGACATAAATGCAAAACCACAGCAATATTAAAAGTAGTTGCAAATAATTTTTTTCTAATCATATTAGTGTAGCATTCTTTCTGGTTATGAGCACATGTTTTATTGTGCATGAATGTATTTCTAAACATTTCTTTCCGTTGCAGTGTTTTCAAGTCCTGGTTGGTTTACACGCGCAAGAAGAACAACTTGCGTAGATTAGAGTCGGCCTTCACTCGTAAACGTAATCAAGGCATTCTGCAGAACCACTGGTATCTGGTAAAAACAAGGTTCGATTACTGTGTAGAACTATCAAGCATGGCTAATCGAGTTATACATGAGAAAAATACAACTTTAATGAACCAGGCTTTACAACATTGGGCTTTCAGGTTAAAGGTAGGTTTATACATGAAATAAAGATAACTAGTTTCCATGAAAAAACAGCATAACATATTATCAAAAATAGAGAGCCTGATGTTATAAAAACTATTTCTGTATTTATAAGTACATGGTATACATTTTCATGCATTTCAAGCATAATTGTGTAATTCTTATAATGATCTTTTTTCATTATAATTACATAATATTATACAAATATCTTTGAAACAAGTTTTTATATTTCCAAAGGTTTTGTAAAGCACATACATGTACATGTAGTTGATTACAAGTCTTGCTTCCTGTCACTCTGAATATGTGTCAAAGCGTCCTCATACATTGACTGATATTTCATATGTTTGTTGTGTCAATGACCTTTACCCTTTGGTGAAGTTCAATGTTACAAGCTTTGTGAATTTGAAAACAACATCAGTGGATCACCAAATCAACGGTACCAATATTTATTTTTTTTGTCCAACTTTACATCAATAATGAATTGACAAGTGTAAATGGGTAATTCTGTGTTTATAGATTGTGATAGCAGATGAGTGCCATGAACATATTCTTGCCAAACGTACTGCCAATAGGTGGCGCCATTTTGTGTTGAGGAGGCGGCAGGAACGACAGCATATGAAGGAGCAGACGGAGAAAGCTGTCAAGTTCTACAACAAACATTTGTGGTAAAATCTTAGTCTTTACCTTGCTGTAATGAAAAGCAATTATAGTCTGCCACCAGTATAGAGCCAGTCTGACAGGTGTCTAGAATGTTGGTTGCTTTATTTGTATGCCAACACTTTTTGGTGGACATATAGATTTGCTGTTGTTCAAAGGGTTTTCATTATAAACAGTTTGGCGATCCATATCATCAGTTGAAATGCTGTTAAAATAGGTTGTATTTGCAGTCTGTAGATTGAAATATCCCCTTTGACCATAAGCCACTTAGGTTGTTTTGGTTGGCACATCTGTTGCCTCAGATAAAAATGAAAACCCTGTGCTCATTCTGCTCTCGTGTGGTCTGTAGACCGACAAAAACAGTGGAATGTTGGGCAGTTTATGTCCTGTGGACAATTATTTCAAGCTATACATGTATTCCTGAAATTTTAAATGGATGGTCCTAAATTTAAAGCACAGCAAATTCATTATTTTCATGTTTACATGTGTTTAGATTACCATGTTTTTATTTACAGCAATAAAGTGTATAAAAGTTGGTTTAATGAAGTGCTTGCCACAAGACAGGCAGAGAAAAGGAAAGCACGATTGTGTCGTAAATATGGTCTCATGTGGAAACACAAGACAGACATGGTCTATACAGCAAAATGTGTGGTATGTTGAAGGAAAACAACTTGTTTCTATAATCTTTTATATTGTATCAATTTATTTAGGGATAATACGAATTTACATACATGTATTACCATACTGTTTAATAATAGTATAAACTTTTATGAGACAAGTCAAATGGTTTGGATTTGAAAAACTTCTGGAATTAAGAAACCCTCATTAGTCCTCACCAGTGTACATGTAATTGTCAAACAAGTGTAGTAAAAGGAACATTTTTTATTAATTATACATTTTGTTACAGTATTTGTTACACAAGACGAGTGATTTTGTGTAATTTTAGATGATTGTATACTGGTTTATTTTTTCAGCGTAATGAGAATTTGTGTATGTCAGCATGGAGAGTATGGCACCTGGAGTTTGTTAGAAGAAAAACTATCAAGAAAGTAGAGGCCTTTGAGAAGAAACAACAGCTGACTATGGTAAATATTGTAGAGCTAAATACATGTATAGCTATTCTAAATATAGTGATGGTGCAATGTTAAGAAAATTATCCCATTTGTTAAATATATATCTGGTTACAAATCATTAAAAAAATTCTCCATCATCTTTCTTTAATTAAAGATATTTTTATCATGTTATAATAAAGGGATCATGTTTCATTTTAAATCATATTTTTGTTTTATTTATGGTATAATCATCCTGTTTCATTATATTTAAGGTATTTGTATCATGGAAGAATCTATGTAAGAAAAGGAGTCGGAAGATCTCCATGATTCCTCTACCAGTATCGCCCGCATTTAGCATGCCATCGGCGGGAAGTAGTGGCTCCTCGACCCCAACGGATGAGCTTTACTCCCCAGTGCTCAACAAGCACAGTCTTCCACCCACCCAGATACCAATCCCCAACAGTGTCTTGAAGAGGAAGAAATCTCTAAGTGCTAAAAACTCGCCGACAGGGTCCATGGAAAAATTGTCCTCGGATAAATTATCAGCTCATAACACAGGACGGCGGGGTTCCATCTATTAAAGGATTTATTCATTAGCTCGACTATTCGCAGAATAATCGAGCTAATGCAGTCACCCATTTGTCGGCGTCGGCGTCCCTGTGGTTAAGTTTTTGTATGTAAGCTGGTATCTCCATAACTACTGAAGGGAATGGATTGAAACTTCACACACTTGTTCTCTGTGATTATCTAAGATGATTGGCACAAGTCCCATAACTCTGATTTGCTTTTTTTCATAATTATGCCCCTTTTTCGACTTAGAAATTCTTGGTTAAGTTTTTGTATGTAAGCTGGTATCTCCATAACTACTGAAGGGAATGGATTGAAACTTCACACACTTGTTCTCTGTGATTATCTAAGATGATTGGCACAAGTCCCATAACTCTGATTTGCTTTTTTTCATAATTATGCCCCTTTTTCGACTTAGAAATTCTTGGTTAAGTTTTTGTATGTAAGCTGGTATCTCCATAACTACTGAAGGGAATGGATTGAAACTTCACACACTTGTTCTCTGTGATTATCTAAGATGATTGGCACAAGTCCCATAACTCTGATTTGCTTTTTTTCATAATTATGCCCCTTTTTCGACTTAGAAATTCTTGGTTAAGTTTTTGTATGTAAGCTGGTATCTCCATAACTACTGAAGGGAATGGATTGAAACTTCACACAACTGTTCTCTGTGATTATCTTAGATGATTGGCACAAGTCCCATAACTCTGGTTTGTTTTTTTCATAATTATGCCCCTTTTTCGACTTAGAAATTCTTGGTTAAGTTTTTGCATGTAAGCTGGTATCTCCATATCTACTGAAGGGAATGGATTGAAACTTCACACACTTGTTCTCTGTGATTATCTAAGATGATAAGTACAAGTCCCATAACTCTGATTTGCTTCTTTGCATAATTATGTCCCTTTTTCGACTCATGAATTCTTGGTTAAGTTTTTGCATGTAAGCTTGTATCTCCATACTTACTGAAGGGAATGTATTGAAACTTGAAGAGTTTGTACCTTTTCGGACAATTTTATGTATTCATATAGGTAAGCATTATTATACTCAATGAAACACCCTTGTGACAAATTTTCGAATAGTCGAGCGTTACTGTCCTCCGACAGTTCTTGTTTTTATTATGGGATTGTTGAAAAAGGTTAAAATACAAGTGAATTGTTAATGAATGATATTTAGAGATATATGGAATGAGTAGTTTTCATACTTTATTGTTTAAGATTTAAGGGATATATTGTTGTGAAGGGATATTGAATCCTTTTTATGTGTGTTAACTATTTGGGCCTATTTAAAGAAATTGAGGTCAAAGTGCGTTAAAACATAAAATAGTAATTTTTAACACAGAACAAGTGAAGCACTTAAAGTGGAAACATCTGCCACAGATAATAAAGAAATACACTGAAATAAATTGAAAATCAAGAATAAGTGCAATTCTTATCCCAATTTGTGTGAAATTGTTGCAACATTTAAAAAAAAAAAAATTGGGTCATTTTGCACATTAAAAATTATAATTCTTGAAAAGCAGTGCGAGAGAATGATCTAAAAATTTGCACACACATTATTGGTTCAGACCTCCATCAATTGGTACACAATGCGAGGGATTTTTATATTAAAATGAAAGCTGCCAACAGTATTATGTCTGGTTTTGGCTGCATATGTGTGCAGTATGTCTCAAATACTTGTGAGTTGTGACCTAGACACAGCATCATTGATGCTGTTTCAAAGTCTATAAAAATTACATCCAAAGATCACAAAAAAAATGTACAAGATTATTTTTTATACTGTTTCCTGATCATTACGAGATTTATGATTTATGTGATAAAAGAATTATTTTTCTATTTGTGTGTATATATCTTATATTATCATGCTTCACAGATAAACCCCTAGTATTTATTTTCATTTACCTAGTCATTTTGTGCTTTTTAGCTCGACTTTTCTATGAAAAGGGGAGCTATCCTACTCGCCCCGGCGTCGGCGTTAGCGTTAGCGTTGGCGTCACACCTTGGTTAAGTTTTTCGTACCACCCCACTTTATTTCAGAAGTATTACAAGTATGGCTTTGAAACTTACCATACTTGTTCACCATCATAACCTCCATCTACAGACAAGAGTACATAACTCTGTCAAGGTTTTTGACAGAATTATGGCCCTTTTTTGACTTAGAAAGTGTATTGAGCTTGGTTAAGTTTTTTGTACCACCTCACTTTATTTCAAAACCATTGGAGGTATTGCTTTGAAACTGACCATACTTGTTTACCATCACGACCTTCATCAACAGACAAGAGGACATAACTCTGTCAAGGTTTTTGACAGAATTATGCCCCTTTTTGACTTAGAAAATACATTGAATATGGGTAAAATCCACTTATTGCCTTAACCCTTTGAGATATTGCTTTTGAAACTTTTAATGCTATTTCACATCATTACCCCATCTGTACGCAAGAGAAGGTAACTCTGTCAGGGATTTGTTTTAAAAATTAAGGCCTTTTATCGACTTAGAATCTTGGTTAAGTTTTTTGTACCAGTCAACTTTTTGACTGAACTGGTTGAGATATTAAATTGAAAGTTGGAATACTTGTTTACCATCATGGTCCCAAACATGGGCAGGAGAAGGTAATTCTGTTAAGGATTTTATTTGAATTATGGCCCTTTTTGACTTAGAAACTCAGTTAAAATTTTCATTCTTGTCCACTTGTTGACCTAACCATTTGAGATATTACTTTGGAAGTTGGAGTTCTTATGTGCCATCATGAGACCTATCTGTAAGCAAGAGAAGATAACTCTGTGAAAATATTTCTTGATTTGTACTTAGAAATTCCTAGTTAAAGTCTTGTGTGCCCTTAACTGTCAAAGTTTTGTTTTATAGGCAAGCACTAAAAAAGTCGAGCGCGCTGTCCTTCTGACAGCTCTTGTTTCTGTGTATATGTAACCATTGATTATTTATTTTTTATAATTTTGCTAGCTTAAACTATTAGTTATTTATTTTTTATAACTTTGCTAGCATAAACCATTAATTATTTATTTTTTATAACTTTGCTAGCTTAAATCTATAAAGTGTAATGTTATTATGTATACAATATGAAATATTTACATTTGAAAAATAAGATGTTTTTTTTTGGGTAGTGTCAGTTAAATTTTATTTTGGTAAAACATTAACAAAATCTTGTAGATTGTGCCTTTATAATAGAAAGGCTAATATCATATATATTACATGTATTAATGTTTTAAAGAAATCAAAATTGAACTGCATAATATCGATACCTTTTTAATTTTTTTTACACAAAATAATTTTAGAATCATACATGTCATCAGTCACCAATTTTAAGAATATGGGCTTGAAATTACACCCGTTTTGTACATTGATGTAAAATAGACATACAAATAGGAACAGTTAGCACAATTTTTCTCGAGATTTTAGCTTTAGAATTTTAACAAGTATCTGAGATATCATTTGAAAATAAGGCAAACTAGTGATATTATGAATGTGGGCTTAATTTTATCACTAATATTCTTTTAGTTCTAATGTATATACATATATAAATTACTTTTGTTAAAATCTTGTAAATCTGTTTCACACTATTTATTGATGTTATATTAAGACTAATTGAACAAACAAAACCTGTACATAGATAGCATCCAATTTTTACCTTTTTTAGCTCACCTGAGCATATGCTCAGGGTGAGCTATTAGGATCACTCTTCGTCCGTCGTCCGTTGACACTTTTCAAACGACATCTCCTCTGAAACCATAAGGCAGATCATAATGAAACTTCACAGAGATGTTCCTTGTGTGAAGCCTTAACAAAGTTGTTCAAAGAATTCCATTCCATGCAGAACTCTGGTTGCCATGGCAACCAAAAGAAAAAAACTTTAAAACATCTTCTTCTAGAAAACCCAAAGAGCTAGAGCTTAGATATTTGGCATGAAACATCTTCTAGTGAGTGTCTACCAAGATTGTTCAAATAAAATCCCTGGGGTCAAAATTGGCCCCGCCCCAGGGGGTCATTGATTTTCCCTATATGCATATAGTAAAAACTTAAAAAAATCTTCTTTTAAAGAACCCAAAGAGCTAGAGCTAAGATATTAAGCATGAAACATCTTCTAATGAGTGTCTACCAAGATTATTCAAATAAAAGCCCTGGGGTCAAAATTGGCCCCGTCCCAGGGGGTCATTGATTTTCCCTATATGCATATAGTAAAAACTTAAAAAAATCTTCTTCTAAAAAACCGAAAGAGCTAGAGCTTAGATATTTGGCAATGAAACATGTTCTAATGGTATGTCTACCAAGTTTGTTCAAATAAAAAGCCCTGGGGTCAAAATTGGCCCCGCCCTGGGGGTCATTGATTTTCCCTATATGCATATACTAAAAACTTAAAAAAATTTCCTTTAAAGAACTCAAAGAGCTAGAACTAAGACATTTAGCATGAAACATCTTCTAATCGGTGTCTACCAAGATTGTTCAAATAAAAGGCCTGGGGTCAAAATTGGCCCCGCCCCAGGGGGTCATTGATTTTCCCAATATGCATATAGTAAAACTTAAAAAAATCTTCGTTTAAAGAACCCAAAGAGCTAGACCTAAGATATTAAGCATGAAACATCTTCTAATGAGTGTCTACCAAGATTGTTCAAATAAAAGCCCTGGGGTCAAATTTGGCCCCGCCCCAGGGGGTCATTGATTTTCCCTATATGCATATAGTAAAAACTTAAAAAAGTCTTCTTCTAAAAAAAACCCAAAGAGCTAGAGCTTAGATATTTGGCGTAAAACATGTTTTCTAATGGATGTCTACCAAGTTTGTTCAAATAAAAGCCCTGGGGTCAAAATTGGCCCAGCCCCAGGGGGTCATTGATTTTCCCTTTGTGCATATAGTAAAAACTCAAAAAAATCTTCTCTTAAAGAACCCAAAGAGCTAGAGCTAAGCATATTAAGCATGAAACATCTTCTTATCAGTGTCTACCAAGTTTGTTCAAATAAAAAGCCCTGGGGTCAAAAATTGGCCCCGCCCCAGGGGTCATTGATTTTCCCTATATGCATATAGTAAAAACTTTTTAAAAAAAATTCTTTTTAAAGAACCCAAAGAGCTAGAGCTAAGATATTTAGCATGAAACATATTCTAATGGGTGTCTTCTACCAAATTTGTTCAAAATAAAAGCCCTGGGGTCAAAAATTGGCCCTGTCCCAGGGGTTTATTGATTTTCCCTATATACATAGAGTAAAAAGTTAAAAATCTTCTATTAAAGAACCAAAAGAGCTAGAGCTAAGATATTTAGCATAAAACATGTTCTAATGGATGTTTACCAAGTTTGTTCAAATAAAAGCCCTTGGGTCAAAAATTGGCCCTCGCCAGGGAGAGGGGTGAGGGGGCAAAAGTCATTGTTATTCATTATTTGTGTATAGTAAAAACTTAACATCATGAAATATCTTTTAATAGGTGTCTTCCAAGTTTGTTCAAATAAAAGCCCTTTGGTTTAAACTGGCCCGGCCCTGGGGGCCTATGTTCAGGTGAGCGACCCCAGGGCCATCATGGCCCTCTTGTCTTATTTTTTTACGATTCATTTATACAAGTGCTTTAGGGGGAAAAACTCACCTTGATATTGTAGTACATAAGATGTACCACTGACATCATTTTACCTATTAATGCCAAAGAAATAGCTGTGATATTTATTATATTTTATGTCAATGCTCATTTTATGTGCGACACAGTGCCTGTTTTTGAAACCATGATCTGAAATAAAGATAGGATGTTCGTGTGTAGGCATTAAAGTGCTTACAGCCACATCTAGAGGTCACATGTTGACATTATCAATCATTTCACACTACAGTACAAACTTTCGCAGGGCAACAAACTTTTGGATGTTCTGGAAAGATGTTATGTTTCTTATATAATGTTACTTTGGAAAGTAACGATACTGATGTTTTAGTGAGGTTTGCATTGTATTTCTGCTACCAGGGTTCAGCTTTTTCCTGATCTAGTTTACATTAAGATTTTATAAACATTATCAATTTTTTACAACAAAGAATCATTACAATGTATGTCTAAGTCATGTTTCATGTTAAACTTGCAGAAAAAAATGAAATGAGAATGTAATGAGTTATTTTTGCATCCTTTCTCACAGTGTTGGTGATATTTGGTGTTTTTTTTATAAATCTAGTTTAAGTCACTTTAATGTTTTGTACCCTTTATGGCATCTTTTAAAGTAATTGTCACACATCATATATTTTCTTAAAATAATAGCATGCTGGTTTAATTTATGAAAATGTTTGTTCCTATCACATATATTAGGACCATCACATGTATAATAACAAATGAGGTTTCAGGGACCAACCTTAGATATATTTTGATTTTGTGATATCACTTCATACAAAGCCAGTTCTCTACATGTATACTTCTTTGTTAAATTGTACACGTTTTTTTTTTTGTCATTCCTAGATACTTGGATATCAAGAAAGCGTTTTGAAGAATGATTTAGTTAAAGGATGGAATTTTTTTTCTCATTTTTCTCATGTGCATGCATATGTTATAAACTGCTTTGTTATTCAATACTGTCTCCTGTAAATCCAGCCATGTTTTATTTAATGCTGTATTGCATCATTATCTAGTATTTATCATGCTGTTGTTGCATAATGCCAAAAAATAAACTTTAAAAAGTGATTCCAATTTGTGATCTGTTTTCCATAAACCTGTTGAAAGTGATAGCCTAAATTACTGCCAGACCAGTGTGCACATAAGTGCAGTCAGTCTGACCAGGCTCAACAAATTTTTTTAAAGGACCTTTACAAAATAAACCCGAAAAAACTTTAAAATTTTTATCTTTTATGTTCACCCCCCCCTCCCCCTAGTTTTAAAAATGGGAACCCTACCAAAAAATTTTTCATTTTTTTGCCCCGGACAAAAAACCCTGACAAACAAAACAAAATTTATATTCCTCCACCTTTATAGAGGGATAAAACAGGACATAAGAGCTAGTGAAATTGAATCATAAGGTTACTATCTCCTCTTTTGAAATGCACTTCAATTTTGACAAAAAGTTAATCAGGGCAAAAAAAATGGAAGTTAAAAATGGGCAATACTTTGCAAAAATGTTTTTTTTAGGATTTTCTGCCCTTATGTAAATGAACATGTATTTAATTCTGGTAGTAAGTTTAAGTCCACAGCTTTAAAAGTTTCTGAAAAAATAAAACTTACTGAAAAAGTTAACCAATGTCAACAAGAGGGTCATGGCAATAGCTCTACATTTTTTTTCTTTAAAAAATGAAGTAAAAAGGGTATCAAAACATATTTTATTTTTTTGTTTTTAGAAATTAAACATATTCAGATCATTCTCTTAACAATTTCAACAATGCAACTGAAAAAACAACAACATTAAATTCTCAAAATACATTCACTTGGTAAAACTCCAAACAATAGCATGCAATATACAGGAATAAAACTTTTTTTTCAAATAATCTTTAAACATATTTTCATTTCACTTGTAATTAAAAAAAAAGATTAAAACTTCAGTGTAAGAGAATAAGTCACAATATAGGTTGATTAAAGTGTTGAAAATTATAAAACAAAATTGTCAACTTATATTGTACATAAATAAAACAAATAAACTTAAATTAATTTATTATCATGCAACATCCAATTCTTAATTGAAGGACAAAAATAGCCTTGTTATAATTTTCATGCATTATATTTAAAAACATTCAATTCTGAACTAAATGACAAAAAGTCTTGTATTTTCTTGAAGTTAACAATATTTAAAATGAAGATGGGAAATGAGTAAAACTAGGTAAATTCAAGTAAATCAAAACTTATATCAAGAAATTTATATAAATTAACATATTTACATTTTAAAAATTATTTATAAAACTTTAACCACTCACAGTATAGGTACTACCTGTACCACTTACAAGACATCAAAAGAATGCTGCAAAGAATTAAAAGAAACACACAATGAAAAAACAAGAAGGTCATGATGGCCCTGAGGTCGCTCACCTGTATAAAGGCACCCGTAGCGGGGCCAGTTTAAACCCCAGGGCTTTTATTTGAACAAACTTAGAAGACACCCATTAGAAGATGTTTCACAATGTTAAGTTTTTACTACACACATATAATGAAAAACAATGATCTACTCCCCCCCCCCCCCCCCCCTGTCAGGGCCAATTTTAATCCAGGGGCTTTTATTTGAACAAACTTGGTAGACACCAATAAGAAGATGTTTCATGCTAAACATCTAAGCTCTAGCTCATTGGGTTTTTTAAAAGAAGATTTTTTTAAGTTTTTACTTTACACATATAGTTAAAAACAATGACACCCCTGGGGCGGGGCAAGTTTTGACCCTAGGGCTTTTATTTGAACAAACTTGGTAGACACTCACTAGAAGATGTTTCATGCTTAATATCTAAACTCCAGCTATTTGGGTTTTTTTCAAGAAGATTTTAAGTTTTTGCTATACACATATAAGGAAAATCAATGACACCCCGGGCGGGGCCAGTTTTGACCCCAGGGCTTTTATTTGAACAAACTTTGTAGACACTCACTAGAAGATGTTTCATGCTTAATATCTAAACTCCAGCTATTTGGGTTTTTTCAAAAAAGATTTTTAAGGTTTTGCTATACACATATAAGGAAAATCAATGACCCCCGGGGCGGGGCCAATTTTGACCCCAGGGCTTTTATTTGAACAAACTTGGTAGACACCCATTAGAACATGTTTCATGCTAAATATCTAATAGCTCTAGCTCTTTGAGTTCTTTAAAAGAAGATTTTTTAAGTTTTTACTATATGCATATAGGGAAAAACAATGACCCCCTGGGGCGGGGCCAAATTTGACCCCAGGGCTTTTATTTGAACAAACTTGGTAGACACTCATTAGAAGATGTTTCATGTTTAATATCTTAGCTCTAGCTCTTTGGGTTTTTTCAAAGAAGATTTCTAAGTTTTTGCTATACACTGTCATATAAGGAAAATCAATGACCCCCCGGGAGGGGCCAATTTTGACCCCAGGGCTTTTATTTGAACAAACTTTGTAGACACTCACTAGAAGATGTTTCATGCTTTATATCTAAACTCCAGCTATTTGGGTTTTTTCAAAGAAGATTTTTTTAGTTTTTGCTATACACATATAAGGAAAATCAATGACCCCCTGGGACGGGGCCAATTTTGACCCCAGGGCTTTTATTTGAACAAACTCGGTAGACACCCATTAGAACATGTTTCATGCTAAATATCTTAGCTCTAGCTCTTTGAGTTCTTTAAAAGAAGATTTTTTAAGTTTTTACTATATGCATATAGGGAAAATCAATGACCCCCTGGGGCGGGGCCAATTTTGACCCTAGGGCTTTTATTTGAACAAACTTGGTAGACACTCATTAGAAGATGTTTCATGCTAAATATCTTAGCTCTAGCTCTTTGGGTTCTTTAAAAGAAGATTTTTTAAGTTTTTACTATATGCATATAGGGAAAATCAAAGACACCCTGGGGCGGGGCCAATTTTGACCCCAGGGCTTTTATTTAAACAAACTTGGTAGACACTCACTAGAAGATGTTTCATGCTTAATATCTAAACTCTAGCTATTTGGGTTTTTTCAAAGAAGATTTTTAAGTTTTTGCTATACACATATAATTATAAGGAAAATCAATGACACCCGGGGCGGGGCCAATTTTGACCCCAGGGCTTTTATTTGAACAAACTTAGTAGACACTCACTAGAAGATGTTTCATGCTTAATATCTAAACTCCAGCTATTTGGGTTTTTTCAAAGAAGATTTTTTAAGTTTTTGCTATACACATATAAGGAAAATCTATGACCCCCGGGGCGGGGCCAATTTTGACCCCAGGGCTTTTATTTGAACAAACTTGGTAGACACCCATTAGAACATGTTTCATGCTAAATATCTTAGCTCTAGCTCTTTGAGTTCTTTAAAAGAAGATTTTTTAAGTTTTTACTATATGCATATAGGGAAAATCAATGACCCCCTGGGGCAGGGCCAATTTTGACCCAGGGCTTTGATTTGAACAAACTTGGTAGACACTCATTAGAAGATGTTTTATGCCAAAAATCTAAGCTCTAGCTCTTAGGGTTTTTTAAAAGAAGATTTTTTTAAGTTTTTCCTATTGGTTGCCATGGCAACCAGAGTTTTTAATGGAATTTAAATTTTTGAACAACTTTGAAAGGGGTCCACCTAAGGATCATTTCTGTAAAGTTTGGTTGCAATTGGCCATGTGGTTTAGGAGGAGATGTTGTTTGAAAAGTTTGACGCCATTTTTTGAAGGACGCACGATGCACGGATGCACGACGGACGCAGAGTGATGACAAAAGCTCACCCTTGAGCACTTTGTGCTCAGGTGAGCTAAAAACACAACATGCTTGCATAACACAGAAATGAACTGCCATCTAATACAATAGGAAGTTACTTTTTTTCTTTCTTTTTTTTACCAATGTACAAATATAATACATATTTACATACATTCAAAACATAATATACAGCAGATGATATAATGGTTTATCAAGGAGACTCTATGATTCTCAAAGTTACAAAACAAAATTGCAAAACACAGAAATCAATTGTAAGGCAGAAATATTGACTAGATATAAAAGAAATGTACAGTATTACATTTCTGTGTAAAATATTTACAGTTAATTATAGACACTAAAATTTTAGACAATAAATATTTACATGAAAAAAAAAAAAAACATGCACAGCAGAAAAAAAAACAACAACTAAAAACATGCATAGCGATTTTTTTCCAAGAAAAAAGGACATGTATGCAAACAGAAATATATTGAGAATATCTACACTATAGAACATTTTCATGTTCATATTTAATGAGCATGCAAAACAAAAAATAATCTTTCTCTCATATAAAATGCATTGTATTATTTTTTTTACTAACAAAAATGTATATTAGATTCTTGTGTACATGCAATACAATCCAAGGCATGGACATCGTGGGATTTTTTTTTTTAAATTTCCGTGCTTTTTAAGACATGCAAACTATCAAATGAATGGTGAATATAAGAGAGGTTTACAACAGTGCAAGTATTCTAAAAGAACATTTAAATTTTGCATTCTAAATGAACATGTAAATGTTTGCAAATTTAATTTACATTTGATCATAACTTGAATACATTAACAGTGTTTTGTTTTAAACTAATGCTTGACATGCAAAAAACAACAAAAATAATAACATGTTGTTCAGAAGTAATCAGAACAAAGTGCTGGGAAAATATTTACAGTGTATATATACCTTAACTTGAATTATGTTCTTGGAACAGATTTAAACATTAAATTTTATTAACAAACATGCAAAAATTAAATAAAAATTAACACTGAGACAGGAATAAATCTATGTACAGGATAAACTAGAACTATCGCTGAATGCGATTCATACCCCCACCAATGTCCTTGACAGAAGACCTCTTTGAAAGGTGGTAAAGGGAATAACTTATGTGGCACAAATACATAAAAAGAAATTATCTCTGGTGAAAAAAAAGATTAATTGTACATGTAATAACCACATGTATAAATATATATTATCAAATCATGTTCGAAACAGTTACAAATAACCTTTCATTTTCCCAATGTATTAAACACTTTATTTATAAGTCAATTTTTGACCTTCAAGTGTGGCCTTGACCTTAATCTGGCACAAGGGTAAGATGGGTTTTGCACATCACCCAGTTTGGTTGAACATTTGAGTAAAGTTTGAAGAAAATCCTTCCATTAGTATAGAATTTATAGAGTAGACCCAATATATTGTCTAGTATTGGTTGTATGTAAATTTGAAGACTTAAAAAAGGGGCATAACTTTGACAAAATGCAATACAGAGTAATGAAACTTGACCTGCATATCTTATTTGCCACACCTCATATATCTTTAAGTTTCAAGCAAATGCCTGCGCTAGTTTCAGAATTATTCAAGTACATGTTAAAATTTAAGAACATTTTCTAAGTCAATTTTTGACTTTCAAGTGTGACCTTGACCTTTTAGCCGGCACAAAGGTGACAAGGATTCTGCACATAACCTTGTTTGAGGTGAAAATATGAGTAAAGTTTGAAGAAAATTCTTCCATTAGTATAGGATTTATAGAGCGGACACAACATATTGCTCTAATATTTGATTGTATGTAAATTTGAAGACTTAAAAAGGGGCAAACTTTGTTAAAATGCCAATACAGAGGAGTTATGAAACTTGAACGAACAGCATATCGGAATTGTGACCTTCAAAAATATTTTAAGCTTCAAGCAAATACCTTTTCTAGATTTAGAAATATTCAAATAAATGTTAAAATTGAAGAATATTTTCAATTTTTGACCTTCAAGTGTGACCTTGACCTTAAGCCAGCAAAAGAGTGACATAAGTTCTGCACATCCCCTGGTTGAGATGAACATTTGAGCCAAGATTGAAGAAATTCTTTCAATTAGTGTAGGACAAACTGAGCAGACATGACATACTGTGTAATATTAGATTGTTTGATATTTGACCTTCAATTGTGACCTTGACCTTGAGCTGACACATGGGCAACATAGTTCTGCATATCCCCTGGTTGAGGTGAATATTTGAGTCAAGTTTGAAGAAAATCTTTCAATTTAGTGTAGGACTTACAGAGTGGACACAACATACTGTGTAATATTTGATTGTTTGATATTTGACCTTCAATTGTGCCTTGACCTGGCGCATGGGCACCATGGGTTCTGCACATCCCCTTGTTGAGTTAAACATTTGAGCCAAGTTTGAAGAAAATCTTTTCAAGTAGTGTAGGACTTACAGAGCGGACACGACATACTGTGTAATATTTGATAGTGTTAGATATTTGACTTCAATTGTGACCTTGACCTTGAGCTGACACATGGGCAACATGGGTTCTGCACATCCCCTTGTTGAGTTGAATATTTGAGCCAAGTTTCAAGAAAATCTTTCAATTAGTGTAGGACTTACAGAGCGGACACAACATAATGTGTAATATTTGACATTTGACCTTCAATTGTGACCTTGACCTTGAGCTGGCACATGGGCAACATGGGTTCTGCACATCCCCTGGTTGAGGTGAACATTTGGGCCAAGTTTGAAGAAAATCTTTCAAGTAGTGTAGGACTTCAGAGCGGACACGACATACTGTGTAATATTTGATAGTGTTTGATATTTGACCTTCAATTGTGACCTTGACCTTGAGCTGACACATGGGCAACATGGGTTCTGCACATCCCCTTGTTGAGGTGAATACTTGAGCCAAGTTTGAAGAAAATCTTTCAAGAAGTGTAGGACTAACAGAGCGGACAAGACATACTGTAAAATATTTAATTGTTTGATATTTGACCTTCAATTGTGACCTTGACCTTGAGCTGACACATGGGCGACATGGGTTCTGCACATCCCCTGGTTGAGGTGAACATTTGAGCCAAGTTTTAAGAAAATCTTTCAAGTAGTGTAGGACTTACAGAGCGGACACGACATACTGTGTAATATTTGATAGTGTTTGATATTTGACCTTCAATTGTGACCTTGACCTTGAGCTGACACATGGGCAATATGGGTTCTGCACATCCCCTTGTTGAGGTGAACATTTGAGCCAAGTTTGAAGAAAATCCTTTAATTGGTATAGGAGTTATAGAGCGGACACGAAAATGGAGACGGACCGACCGACGGACGGACCGACCGACCGACCAACGCGACAAAGCGAATCCATTATAGCCCCCCCCCACATTTTGTGGTGGGGGTATAATAATAAATTTGTAAAATAATCTACAATGAAAACAAGAAAGACAAGAGCACCGCTAGGCGGGGCATTATATGCCCGAAAGTACTTTAGCTGTAGGTTGATTAATGCTTGAGTTATTGAACGAAAACTGTTTCCAGTTTAAAGGTGATAGTAACCTTGATCTTTGACCTTGTGACCCCAAAATCAATAGGGGGTCTTCTACCCAATATAGACAATCATCCTATGAAGTTTGAATACTGTGGACCAAATGGAACTTAAGTTATGCTGCGGAAACCATTTTCAGTTTTATGGTAATAGTGACCTTGACCTTTGACCTTGTGACCCCAAAATCAATAGGGGTCTTCTACCCAACATGGACAATCATCCTATGAAGTTTGAAAACTGTGGGCAAAAGGAACTTAAGTTATGCTCCGGAAACCATTTTCAGTATTAAGCTAATAGTGACCTTGACCTTTGACCTTGTGACCCCCAAATCAATAGCAGGGTTCGACATTAACGGGATCCCGGGATTCCGAGGATCCCAAAAAGTCAGGAGGAATCTCTGTGATTCCTAGCTGGGGATTCCGTTGGGATCCCTGAAAAATTGCTGTGTAAATTTTTGAAATTGTCTGAATTAATATCATTGAATCACAAATATTCAAGAAAAGTGTTAATAAAGACTGGCACAACTGCAATGTTCAAGAAAGAAAAGAAAAATCCCGCCAGTAAAATCTACGCTCTTGAATCATGTACGCCAGATTTCCTTTGTGCAGTGACTGCTATCAACTCATTTGCGATATGTAATGAAAAATATTTTGGCTAAAGAAACATTCTTGAATAATTTTATATCATGAATTGACTTCATAATATTAAGTTGTGAAAATTCAAGAAAGAAATATAATTATCGTATAATTATTACACGAGCGGTGTGTGCTTCAAATATGTGCAGATCGGCGTTACGAAGTCAATAAGTACGTGTTTGTTTTTTGTGTGCCAAAATTCGGCATTTGTGATCATTGTAAATTTTCGTAAAAAAAAGTGAAAAAACAAAAAGATTACTGATGTATTTTTTTTCTCCCTGTAGTCAGGTACGTATATTAATGTACCTGCTGTAGTACAGCAAAAGTAAAATTAATAAATAGAATAAAAAGAATCCATACTTTTCAGTTTAAAATCCTTTTTGAAACTCTGCAGCCTTAAATGCTAAAAAATATTGTCTAACTAAAGACTGAAGTGTTCTAAGGTCAATCAAGGTCACGCATAATTTACCGACAAAAAAAATAGAAAATCCTTAGGTGAAACATACACCAAATGACGTATATTTCATCTGACAGTTCTTTGGGCCAATCAGTGTTCTGAACTACATGACTGCTGTATGCGGTGAGTGCCTTTGATGTGGCATATGTCAAAACTTAAAAAAAATCAATACACACAGGGAGAAAAAGAATCGGACATTTCAGTGTAAAAATTGAGAACAATAAATTTGGATATTACACATCTTGTCATGGACTTGGAGCAACTTTTTACTTTTAAAAATGAAATCATTTGAAGGTACACTACTTGTAATGCAAACAAAACTTTTTTCTTGATATTTTAGCTTTAGTAAAAATTTAACAAAATATTTAATTTACAACAATCTATGGGATATTTCCTTTTAAACACAAAAAGTGTACAGCAAGCTGAATCACTTATTTTTTTTAAAGTGATCATAATTAAACATTTCTTTTTAAATGACATGAAAGTAAATATTTTCCAAAAGTTATCCATACCAGAACTTACTGGAATATGGAGCCTAATCATTACCTGTAAGTTTTTAAAGATCTACAAATGATATGTTGGCTCCTAGGCTATCTGGGAAAATGTTTCCCCAGTTCCTACTTAACTTCAAAAGTTCAAACCCTAAGTCCCATTGCCCAGTCACTTGCATTATACCTTCATTTACAGAAACTGGTTCACAATTATCAACCCCAGGGAGAAAATAGGTTTTATTTTCAAATCGAACTCTTGTTCAGTGGGTGAGCTTAATGTTATTCTGTTTACGTGCATGTAAAAATGTATTATGTTTTAATTTATCTTAGCAGTCCAATTATATTAATACTAGTAAAGTTAACACTTTGAAACACTTTTAAAACTTTAAACAGCAATATTTCCAAAGGGCTCATATGGCCAGTTATGTGTTGACGTGCCGTAAAAATCCAAGCAAACAAAAAAACCAAAGGGCTCAATTAAACTACATTTTCTGCATCTGAAACAAGGCAATATATCATGTATGTGGTCTTTAAAAAAAGAATTTGAAATCGGACTGCTGCACTCCCTTGTTATTCCACGCCTTCATATTTTACTATTTTGATCTGAGGAATCCCTGACATTTAGGAGGAATCCCTGAATTAAATCTCAGGGATTCCTATGGGATCCCTTGTTAAAACAGTTAGTGTCGAACCCTGAATAGGGGTCTTCTACCTTATATGGACAATCATCCTATGAAGTTTGAATAAAGTGGGCCAAATGGAACTTAAGTTATGCTCCGGAAACCATTTTCAGTATTTAGCTAATAGTGACCTTGACCTTTGACCTTGTGACCCCAAAATCAATAGGGGTCTTCTACCCAATATGGACAATCATCCTATGAAGTTTGAAAACTGTGGGCCAAATGGAACTTAAGTTATAATGCTTCGGAAACCATTTTCAGTTTTATGGTAATAGTGACCTTGACTTTTGATATTCACTGTGACCCCAAAATCAATAGGGGTCTTCTACCCAATATGGGCAATCATCCTATGAAGTTTGAATACTGTGGGCCAAATGGAACTTAAGTTATGCTCCAGAAACCAAATTGCTAACGGACGGACAGACAGACGGACGCCAGGGGGTATAACATAATATGCCCGAAATTCTTTCGGGCATATAAAAATGGTAAAGGAAAATTAAAATTATATAAATTGAAAATGTTTGTAAACATATCCATAACTAGAAAAATAAAAATCATGCATAATGTCTTCAACAAATATATAGCACAATAAAATGAATAAAATAGAATGACATAGAAAGATCATATTTGATATAATATACATGTACACCTCTATCTGGCAATACGTACATCTCTATCTGGCAATAAAATAATATAACTGATGCATTTTCAAATTTAAAATTTGTAATATTTTAAACAAATACAGCATCAGCACATTTTCAAAATTCAACAAATCATACAATTGTTTTTTCTTTTTCTTTTTATAAAGTTAAAATATAAAGATAAAAAATAAAGAAACATTTTGTTTGAACAAAATAATTAATTAGATCTATTTATATACAAAATCAGTATTGAACTGTTGTTCTTTTTTATCAAGAATATCTAACTCTGAATCCAATAAATGGACAAAAAGCATAGGAAAATTGGAAACCAAAATGGCTTTGGCTAAACAATGTATTTTGTTATGCTTTGTTTTGCCTTTATATATACCTACCATTCTTTTACTTCGATAGTATTAAACGTTTCATAATGCTACACAAAACAAAGCTGTCAGTTAATATACTCTCTTCAATATTATTCCTTCTCAGATTCTACATTCATGGCCTCTCTTTGAAAGAAATAAAACGTATCCTCTAGTATTTGCTGAGTGGGGCGTGAATCTGGCTTCATCACTTTGTTCTGTTGTGGCATCTGTGGATGTCGGCCTTTGAACTTCATCTCAAAAAAATTCAATCTGGGATAGAAACTGGCAACCCACTCAACAAATTTCTTACTTGGGAAAGGTGCATTGAATTTTAGACTGTCCATAAAGTACATGTCTTCAGTGACATAAATGTCAACAGGTGGGTTTGTCGATTTGGAAATTTCTGTTATCTGCTCATTTTCTAGTATGAGGAAATCTATATATTTTGTTACTAAGGATTTAGAAGCCATGTTAGTGATTTCTGAAGGATTCACAACAAAGTATTTATGCTTACTGGCATGAATTTCATCTCTTGGTATGATTGGTGCATATTTCTGAAATGTACTGTCGAAAATCGGCATTTGTGGCGGCACTTTGGGGCCATCCTCTGTACTATATTTGGAAATTCTAGACTTCTTTTTAGGACGTTGATTCTCTTTTGGAATTTCATTAGACTGGTTTCGTTTTCCAGCTTTCTGATTGGTTGTTCTCTCGATAAATTCCTTTGATGGATAGATGGAAGAATATTCAGATACATGCTGACCATAATTTGATTTTTTCTGATACCGATAGTTCTGACTTAGGTGGATTTCCATCATTTCTCTCGGTGTAAAGGTCATTTTTGTGACCTCATGTTGTGAATGACCATAACTGCTATTGTGCGAACTTGGAGACTTAAAACCACTGTAGTGGTCTGAACTTGGAACATGCTGATTTTCCAAGGAATGATCATGCTCACAAGACGGTGTCTGTCCAAACTGAGGCATGCTTAGATAAGTCTTACCTTCATTGTCTGGTGATGCATTACATCGCTGGTTGGCTGCTTTATGAGGGTAAGGGACTCTGTCCATTAGATGTGGCTGATAACCTTCATGTCGTTTTCTGTTAAGATTGTAAAGTGTAATTCAATTTTATAATAGTCATTTACAATTATGCACAATAATGGTCTTTGCAACAATGCCATTGATCATAGTCCCCTACCAGTGACTGTCACCAGGGCTGGGAATCAAAACTGCGTCGTACCCTACAAAATGTAAACAAACGCCGCCATCTTGGAACGAAAAAGGTATGTTTTTGTTTATAACTTTTATTGTTGGAAATGACTGAAAACAAGATATATGTATTAACACGCTACACTATTTTCCGCTTAGTTCGGTATATGTTGCTTAATGATTTTTACGAAATGATACAAAGCAGTTGAAAATAAAATATGATACGACGCAGTTGTATTTTTTGGCAGTCTTTTCAACAGGGATAATTTTGGCAATACATTTCTATTTTATGGAATAATCACTTGCGCTAGATAAAAAACCCAGATCATTTGCGGTGTATAGCAATGTTCTGTTGCTTTTGATTATTTAGAATACAATGTGTCATGTCCATAATACCATTTAATTTGAAAGTTTACATTGCGGAAGCGACTTTTCAGTTAAACATGAACATGTTACCTTGTTGATCATAATATCTGAAATAATTTCTTATATTTTCCTGTATGTTCAATATTATCCCTAATTTTTTTCGCAAAAACAATGTAGAAATCTATTTACTTGAATTCATTTTGGCTAGCTACGCTCTAAGTTAACTGTGGTTCTGCATGTTCTGGGTAATGACTGCTTTTTTGTGGTTTCTTTTCAAACTTTTACTCTACACATTAGCTTTACTAGGGGCGAGGACCTCAGGTGCTTGTGCATTATTTCAGGCAAAATGTTGTACCTGCAACACCATCGACATTTTGAAACTAGCTTGATAGGTTTTCCACACAAAAGAATAAAAAGTCCCTGGTGGTTTTCGAATTCATAGCAGTTCAGTTCAAGTGATTTGAATTCAGTAAACATAAACAGCTTGGCCTCGGTCGGACACACCTGTCTGATTTGTTTTTTCAACAAAATTTGTTAACGTCAGCTGTACAAATAAGCAGCTTTTTTATTAACTTCTGGCGTGAAGTTTTAAGATTATAAATATTTGAATTAATTATAAAGAGAATAAAATTTAAATTTCTTATTTCGGTATGACTAGCAGAGAAATTTTCAATGTAAACAGGGGGTAATCCGAGCTGTGAAGTCATTTTCTGAAAACTTTTGTTTAAGTTTTCAGGCAATTCATTATCAAATAAAAATCACACTTGAGTATGAAGGTATGTTAAGATGTCATGTCTCTAGTCTGTTGAAAATTCGATACGATAATCTGACCTAAATTTTCTGTTCAATATTGTGAAAACTTAATAATTCTTCAATACTGTTGAAAGATCATGTCTGCCTATATCTGCATCAAATTTATCGGTGCATAGCGTGAAATACCTTTGCAAAACGGACACCATTTTTACAAAATAATTTGTAGTTGTATCATATGTAACTCGATTTTGAAAATTTAAAGTTTTTTAACGGAGAAGAATGATAATTATAAGTGCAAATATAGAGAATACATTCCGTAGACCTTTCCTCATCGGCGATAAAGAAACGCAATACGACAAAATCAGGGCTAAAGTTCCGCGGCACTGAACATAAAATGACTAAACAGAACGCATAACCTACTTGCAAAACTACAGTCAAACTTGCCATAGCGACTCACTGATTTAAACGACTTCCTGTCGTATACGACCTTATTTTAGACCGCCCAACGTAAATCACTATATAAAGTCACTGAATTAAACGACTCCCTGTCTGACGCGACTAACGACCTTAAATTTAGCGTCCCGTTACATTTCTATGACCGAATTTAACGACTTTTACACAAGAATTATGTTTTTCACACTTCTCGCTTTCAATTGACATTTGTCCGTCAAAATTGAGCGCCATAGTCTCGAATGTTTATCACCATTGCAAAAGGTGTTAATTGATAATTACGAAGCTATTAGTCATTATCACTGTCCAAGTTTAAAAATAAGTAATCTCATGATTACATCTACTTGACCAAGCAGTAAATTACAACCGTCTGATAACGTGCGGATAGAAACTGATAGAACGTGCGGATAGAAACATGTACAAACATCCGGGCACTTCAGATCATACAAATATGGCTGACAAAGCACGTAAAAAAAGAATTGTCCTGACTCTTGAAGAAAAAATTCAGGCAATCAAAAAGCTTGATGCCGGCACCCCAGCCTACAAAATTGCTGAGGAAATGGGCGTCGGCAAAACCCAGATACAGACGCTCCGGAAGCGAAAGGCCGACATTTTGAGTGACTTTGAAAACAACATGCCCAATTCTTCAAAACGTCGTCGTTATCTCACAGGTATTTTTTTTCGTCGTTATTCGCTCTCATCGTATTTTTTCACTAAATTGATAGGAAAAATAAAGCAAAGATTTACAAGACAACAATGCCTGTTTATACACTACACCCCCCAAACTTAAACTTTTAACTGTCTGAACTTTGCATGTATGAGCAGAAAATTCATTCCTCCTTCTTTTTCCAGGGAATGAAGAAGTCAACGACCTTACATTGGCATGGTGTCGTGATGTAACGGGAAGAAACATCAACCTTACAGGTCCAATGATACAGACAAAAGCAATTGAATTTGCCCAACAGCTGGGAAAGACTGAATTTAAGGCCTCAAATGGTTGGCTTGACTCTTTCAAATTAAGAAACAGTATATCATATGGGACCATGAGTGGCGAAAGAGGAGATGTGAATGTTAAAACTGTGGATATCTATAATACATTGTGTTTGTATAATTATGCATGTCAGCATTTTTATTTTTAAAAACATTTTAACTATAATAAAGTATTTAATTTAAAATTATCTTATATCTTCAACAAACCATATTTCAATATTACATATATGTAACACAATGTACACAATCTAAGAAAAGACAAACAAGTAAAATTAGCTTTTTGAAACAACTGATGATTTTTTTGGGAACCTGGATTAAAAGACTCCCTGTCATATGTGACCTTTTTGATATGGTCCCATGGAAAGTCACATATGACAAGTTTTACTGTATATTGTAGCTTAACCATTTATAATATAATTTTAACAATTTAATGTTCAGTTTCAAATAATAAAGCTCATCTGTTCTCATCGATTATTAAGAAAATGAAGACAATAAAATCGGCACGTAAAAGACATACGTAATAACGGAATTGACGGAAATTATTGCTAATTACAAGTAACAAAGGAAGGCATGCAATTTGCGCATTTCCGATAGCGAGAGACCTTTTCAAAATTTGTAATTCTTTCTCTTTTGTTTTTTGTCATTCCTGATTAATACAGGGTCCAGGAGAGGTTACACTGGAATATTGAATTTTGTATCAAAAATAGTAATCACTCCCATTTCAAACTCACGGGAACAAGTTTATAAGCATGCTAAGGCAACACTAGAACACGTTGTCATATGGGTGTGCGATCACGTGTTTCAATGTATATTGCATTTGATACAGCTTTTCGGAAGATGCTTATGATTAGTACTAAAATGCGATCGAAAAATGCTGCCTTAATAGAATTGTATTACATTTCCATTTTTATGAAACCAATGAGTGACCTCTGCTTTTGACTTAAGTTGTAAACAAGAATGTTGTTGGACGTTATTAGCATATACCTAGCACATAATTAAAATAGTTTAACCAATATTCAGCCTGCAATGAAAATACAACTGCGTCGTATCATATTTTATTTTCAACTGCGTCGTATCATTTCGTAAAAATCATTATTTTCTTGGAAAATAAACATCTCTTTTAAATGAAAGTTTAGTATTTTTAATGATGCAAAATTATGTTTTGAAGTTTATGGTAAACTCTGAAAACGAGTATATAATTGATTTGAAGGAAAAAACGATGGATAAAGCAATATGAACTGCGTCGTATCCACACATTTTCATAAAAATTCTGCCCCGCTTCGATTTGCAAGTTCGCTATAACTTTTGTTTTACAAAATAGTTGTGCAAGCAACATATACCGAAAGAAGCGGAAAATAGTGTAGCGTGTTAATACATATATCTTGTTTTCAGTCATTTCCAACAAAAACAGTTATAAACAAAAACATACTTTTTTCGCTCCAAGATGGCGGCGTTTGTTTACATTTTAAAGGATACGACGCAGTTTTGATTCCCAGCCCTGTGTCACATAATATAGCGTGGAGGCAAATAAAATGCTTCTTCCCAATAAAAGAAAAACCATTAAAGTTTGCAATTTTACCAAAAATTCAAGCTTCACACCAGCTTGCTGCCAGTATCAAGGAAAGACAAAATGGTATTGTTTCAATAATAGTTCTTGTCTTGCAGGTTCACTTGAAATCTTAACACGTTTTAAAGGTTTACACATTGTGTCTACAACAATTCTAAACTAAATCCAATTTATTTTTTTAAATGAAATTAAATTTAAGTTAAATCCTAAAGAGTTTAAATTTCTTAGCATTGTTTAGGGCTGAAGAGTGGCACGACAAATTCTTCAATTTGAGGCAGCAATTTGGGTGCTAAAAACTTATTAATTCTAATTTTCTTTGAATTGATGAGACTAGTGCAGACCAAAGTCATAATGTACCATCTGATGATAGTCTGCTCTATTTCATATTTAGTAATTGATATATTTTAAGTTTGCCTTAAAAATGATAAATAATTCTGTTCAAATTGAAAGATGGACAAGTGCATTTAAGATGTTAAACATTCTAAGGTTAAACTTACTGATGACCAATGACAGTTTTAATTCTAGCAGGTGGAAATGGACTCTCTGAATCTTGCTGCGGTCTAAACATTGGAGAGTTTTGACTGGACCATCTACCTCCATGAAGATGTACATCATTGTAGGTCACTGCACCCTGTGAAATAATCATTATCAATAAGACACATCTATATTGTCTAAGATTTTTTTTGTCACTAATCTATTTCAGTACAAGCTTATTTAAACAGACCATCTAAAATCCAGGTGTATTCATAGGCATTTTATATAATGAAATGCGGGGTTTAAGTTTAAACAGGATTTATTTCAATTGTGGTAATGAAGCTATATAAGGTTCTAATCCATTCCTGAAAACAACTAGTACTGAGCAGCCAAGTTTTGATTTGAGTCTCAAACATGATAATTCATAACATTCCTAAAACTTGAATTATTTCAATTCCAAGCAAATACACTGCATTTTGAGGCTTGAAAGTATGACCTATAAAATGTTATGATACCTGATAATCATGATGTGGAGAATCTGCAGATCTTTGTCTCCTGTATGAATCAGGTGTGGAACTGGCCTGTGGGTCCCCAAACTGTTCCTGATGATGTCTTACAGATCTGAATGTAACACTATGATGACTGTCCTCATCCACTGGTAACTTATTATTTGAAAAATATAAAAAAAAAAAAGTGAAACGGTCATAATGGAAATTTCAACAAAAAAAAAAAAAAAAAAAAAAAAAAAAAGGAAAAAAAACCTCAAAGGTTCAATATTTGAATAGGTTTAATATTTTCATGTATCATGCCAATATTTAATTTTTCCTCTCTTATTTTTTTTAAGATCTGAATCTCCATTTCAAGTTTAAGGATTTCATGCAATATTGAAATGAAAAATTAGAGCTTTTAAAAGCAAAATTATAGGGTTGGTCAGAATGTTAAAAGACTAATTATTTTCAATTTCAGCACTGTTATACTGATACTTAAAATTTCAAATGAAACAATTAAAAAAAAATATCTTCTTTAAATAAATGTAATATACACATACGTGTATCACAAGCACTGAAAAAGAATTTAAACTGAAAAAGACATTCACTTTTGTTTCATCAACTAAGATCTGTGAATGGGACCAACCTCCCAAAAACTGATACAGAGTATGATGAAAAAACCATAATGTGACTTTCAGAGTAAATGAACTATGAAAGAATTTAACTGATTACAACCTTTTTTTCTCAGTAAGGTGCATTTTTAAACCAAGTTATTGGGATATTTTCAAAGAAAATTCAGTTCAGTAATTTTTAGCTAATAAAAGTTTTTTAAAAGAAAGAAAAGGTATTTTATGAAAACAAAACTGATGCCCTTTTACGACTGTAGAATGATGACCTTAAGCAAAAAGCTATGACATAAACTATTTAAGAACTCTTTACAACATATAGCAAACCATGTAGATATTTTACCTGTTGAGGAGTATTGAGTAGATCTACATCATGTACAACATTTTGATTTGTGACCATGTTGTCAAACTGTTGCATAGCTTCTATGTCTGCAGGTCTCTCAAAACTACCATACCCATACTGCTGGGCATTGTTTCTTTTCAGTATATCAGATATCCTAAAAATTAACATTCAGTAAATAGAATAAAGTCATCATTCAATAGTAGGAGACTATGTCATCACGCACCTGCTAAATGCTACCAATCAGACTGGTTCTTTGTATATATTAAACATATTCAGTTGACTTGAAAGTAAAATATGTTTTTATTCTAAGAAATCGTTTGAATTTAAGAAAAATTATAAATGTTATGAGTGCACCAAAGATTGGCTTTAGTACTTGATAGAATTTTTTTTTTTTTAAATTTAAATTTTGCTGTCTTGTTTAGTCCTGAAAACATGATGAAGTTTTTTTGTTTTGTTTTTTTAATTTGAAAGTTGCATTTTGTAAAAAGAAAACAAACCTTTCAAGGCCATTTATGAAGCCCCAAAACTTAAATTTAGCACAGAAAAACAAAAATGGTTCAAAAGTTCTTTAACACCATGTTAATCTCTAAGATAACCACAAAAGGCTTACAGTGTCACTTCCACTATTGATCAAGTTATTTTCAACCCTTAATGATTATCATTTAAGACACAATTTTCAAACAACTATATGTTTTGCACTTACATATGGGAGTTTGACCCTCCATAATTAGAACAAAGCTCAGATGCTAACTGTTCTGCAGCTATTTGCTCATCTTGTAATGTTGGTCCATACTGGGTATACTGTGAGTAGTCTGAAACCTACAGTATAAAGTTTGTGACATACATAACATGTATATACTACATATATCTTTGATAAAAAAGTGATAAAATTTTATTTGTTCATCTCCTCAGAAAGAAAAAAAATCAGGAAAAATAAAACAACTATTATTGGTAAAATAACTTTTGAAAGCAACAAAAATGACCTTTTTTAATTTCAAAAGTTGATTATTGACAGCTGTTTTTCATCTATATTTACTTTTATATACTACTCTTACTGTAACAGAAAATATTCAAATAAAATATGATATATGATTAACAAATGCAATAAACTGGCTAAGATCAAAATGTCTTACTATGTGTGGCTGTTGGCCATCAGCTACTACTTCATGTGTCTTAGCTTCCTCAACTTCAACAAAGTGCTGTTGGCCATATTGATTTTGCAGATACGACTGCCTGTAGATATCCACATCAGTTCCTCCTGAAGGAGCAGGCTCAGAAAATTGTTCTGTATCGGCCCGCCCACTGGGAAACAAACCACCAAAACTTGTTGGAGTACAATTAGGACGGACTTCAACGTTTGTATGTCTAGTAGAATTTCTCTCGTTTTCTGGACTCTTGTAGCACTGACTGCCTTGACTTTCTGCTTGTAGTTTACTGTTATCATTATTATTATTCATATCAGCAACCGGATGGATATTCATTCTATTTAGTGAATCTTGCTCAATGTCACTGTGACGAGTGCCACTTTCAAAAGCTGGACTCATCTGTTGCCTATCAGCACTGTAAGGTGAATTTCTAAAATGACCCTCACCTGACATTTTACTTGATGTGGTGTTTTTATTAAAGTTTAGCTTAGAATGATTTTGTGGTGTACTTTTGCACAGATAGTTTCTTCATTTATTTTGGGAAGCCAAGGTTTATGGTGGATCCTTCTTCACTGTTTGGTTGCATCAAAGGACCAGAACTCAAAAGAATTTTCAGTGCCATCAGAAATGTAAGACGATTGTTTACTTTGATATCTTTTAATGCTGTACCTGAAAACATTTAAACTAAAGTGCATGTACAACTCAGGATGAGCCATTATATGCCTTATCTTCATAATTCTCAGAGCCCAATGATTCAGAGCCATTGAAATTTTACTCACAAGTGCCTTTCTTACATACACATGTATGCAATAAAATAAAAACTAGAATTGTGTCCATTGAACACTGATGCCCCCACACGCCACTGTTCTGTCAATCTTATGACTCTAGGTCAAATATTTTTTAGACTACATGTGCCACATTTTAGTTGAAAACTAAAAATCAACAAAGGGCCATAATTCTGTAAAATTTGGTTAGGGCAAAAATTCCTTCCTTTACTACTGTCTACACATTAAGGTTGTTCATCCCTGGAAGTTTAAGCAAAATCTGCCATCCGGTTTAAGAGGAGTTGCATTCACAAAATTTCTACATAGTATATAGTGAAAAAATCAACAAAGGGCCATAATTCTGTTAAATTTGGTCGCAGCAAAAATTCCTTCCTTTACTACCATCTACACATTAAGGTTGTTCATCCCTGGAAGTTTAAGCAAAATCTGCCATCCGGTTTAAGAGGAGTTGTGTTCACAAAATTTCAATATGGTATATAGTGAAAAAATCAACAAAGGGCCATAATTCTGTTAAATTTGGTCGCAGCATAAATTCCTTCCTTTACTACCATCTACACATTAAGGTTGTTTTTCCCTGTAAGTTTAAGCAAAATCTGCCATCCGGTTTAAGAGGAGTTGCGTTCACAAAATTTTTACATAGTATATATACTGAAAAAATCAACAAAGGGCCATAATTCTGTTAAATTTGGTCGCAGCATAAATTCCTTCCTTTACTACCATCTACACATTAAGGTTGTTTTTCCCTGTAAGTTTAAGCAAAATCTGCCATCCGGTTTAAGAGGAGTTGCGTTCACAAAATTTTTACATAGTATATATACTGAAAAAATCAACAAAGGGCCATAATTCTGTTAAATTTGTTTGCAGCGAAAATTCCTTCCTTTACTACCATCTACACATTAAGGTTGTTCATCCCTGTAAGTTTAAGCAAAATCTGCCATCTGGTTTAAGAGGAGTTGCGTTCACAAGATTTCGGGACGTACGGACGGACAGACGTACGGACGGACGGAAGGACAGACAGACGGACAAGTGCAACGCTATATGCTCCAACTTTGTGGGGGCATAAAAATGAGATATGACATATGTACAGTTCAACAGTTTGACTTTAATTGTTTACCTTTAGAATTGAAAAATTTATATTTAGATCAAATCTATATCAATCTTTTCTGGTTTACCAAAAAAAAAAAATACAAACCAGAAAATGAGCGATATCAACAAGTGACAGTGTTGTGAATTGTTTAATACCATGAGCAGTATTCTGCAGTGTGGCATTTAATCAATGCTGATCATGGTTTAGCGACGCTTTACTTGCTATCCATGTGACAAAAATGAAAAAAACTACAATTGAATTTTTTAAAAAATCCAGAAATGGTAAAATTTACACTTAAAATTTAAAAAAAAAACATTCCGCTGGTAACTTAGAAATAAACAAAGCATTTCAGATCAGAACTTTCAAAAAAAAGTCACAGTAACTTGAACAAGACAAAAAATCTAGTCTAGATCAAGTTACTCATGCAAGTTGCATCTTCTGATGCCAGGCTTCGCGAAACTGCTGAAACATTTGCCTGACATTCGGTCAGACAAACTTTCAATTCTTGTCTGACCGAAAGAACTTTTGTCTGACCGATTTTTTTTTCCAAATATATGTATATGGTAATACCTTTGTGTTTTTTTAAAGACATAGGAACTTTTAAAGATTTGCAACACAATTTTATTCTCTTAAATAAAAAATCAGTTTATCCAGATTGATGGACAGTGAAAAAGTGAATCTGTCTGGAAATTTAAACATTCATGATCAAAATCATCATCATCATATGATCTTTATGAAATTTATGACACAATGTACATTTCATCTTATTTTCTTCCTCGTTAAAAACCAACCACGAGCGGCCATTTTTCCATTTACCCACAAATTTTCTCGGCAGGCGCCTGGACTCAATTTCTTTTGTTTCGCTTTTTTCCTTCATTAGATAATTTACGTTTTTTGCCTGGCGTAGCGCCAACGTAATAATTTTTAATGCAGTAACACCGACATTTTCTTCCGAGTACAAGATCATCGAAAGTTGTATGTATCTAGAATTTGATTGGACACTAAAAATGAAACGGCGAATCAAAACTCGTTTTACATTTTTTTATTCAAGGGAGAAAACTCGGTCTTGATCGGTCTTGGATATATCCCGGTATTTGTACCGGACATAAGGTCCGGAACTCGGAAAAAAATATCGGACTGGCCTGATTTTTGTCGGACATGTCTGACGGTCCGGCAACTTTCGAGAAGCCTGTGATGCTACAAATGTTGAAAGTAACCCCAAATGTCAGAACCCCATTCATGGAGGTTTCAGAGAGCCTGACTGTTGCCAAGATAATAAACGGACACAGATGATGATGGAATGACTGAACAGGGTAACACTATATGCCCCGGCATGGGCATTAAAAGTTAAAAATCCGACAAAAGAAAATTTTCTAGTTTAAGATATGAGGACTATCTTTGGATTTATTTTTCTGTTATTACTAATGGGTTTTTGTGTATTTTGTGAAGTTTTCCACCAGTGAACCAGGCTTTACACCTGTGGTTAAGTTGGTAGAAGATCAGTTTACAACACAAATTGAAAAAAGCAAACAGTAGATTAGTTAATTATAGCCAGGTCAATGACTTTTACAGACACAAAAATAGGGAGGCTGTAACCAAAAGATTTCGGTATATTGACTTCTTGATTAAAAAAAAAATGGCTTTCACTGCAAATACCAAATCTCTTGTAAAATTTGATAGTAAATTAGGTGTCAAAGAAATTAAAGAGCACCTTAGTGATAAGAATTTTAGTACCAAATAATGCAAGCTCCTTGTCTGACTAAAATGCTCGAGAGACAACTCTTAAATAAACTAAGTGGAAAGGAGTTCTCACTCTTATCTATCTATATCTGAGTACTGCCAACCTCTCTCTAGCAATTGTAAGTGGCAGGAATAGTGTGCATCCGATGTATTAGTGAAAGGTGTCAGAGTAAGTAAAAACCTGAAAATGAACATTATCAGGACGGTGAGAGACATTGAAAACTTAAAGTCATTGTCAAAATGTTTATATTAGTAAGGGTGAAAGCAAAAATACTCCTTGCCGACAAGTCATCAGATCTCTTCCACAGGAGCCAACTCAGCGTAATGGCACTAAAAATTCACAATTTTAGGGGTATGGGCTACTGCGAAAAATGTAAAAAAAAAAACAAAACTGACAAAGGTGTAATATAGGGGTCTAATCCAGAAGATTGCTGCATCTTTCACTCATGAAAATCCTTTAGAATTCTGCAGTTTCAGGCATTTTTTTTACTTATTTTATAGCAGATATTCGGTCATATTCCCAATTGAAAATACAGTCTGCGAAAAATACGCAAAGCCCGAGCCCGAGTCTAGTAAAAAATCATTCGGGCTAGCTAAAAAGGCAGGGCACATAGTCCGACGGTCTTGCATTGTTTGGGAAACCGAAATGATTATAAATAGCATTTTAAACACAATGACTGGGAGGGATATAACATATTGATTTTCTTCGAGGTATTGACACGGGATTTTCCAATATACGTCGATACTATTTATAACCGCCGAGAGGGGTATAGCATATTGATTTTTTTCGGGGTATTGACACTGGTATTTCCAAAACGCCAGAGGGGTAAGCTTATTGAAATAATGCATAGACATTTTAAGCCAATCAAATACCGCGTTATAAAAATGTCACATGCTTTTCCTTGAGTAAACTGACAAAAACGAAACAAAGGGGACACATGAAAACTGGTAGTCTAAGTGACCTGCTAACACTTGAATTAAGCAGCCCAAAGATTGGTTTGTTCGACCCAAGTGATGCCATTGACCATTGGATGGTAGGTTTTGGAATTTAACAATTATTATCTCTCGCATTTTGTAATGTCCTTTAAAAAATTGATCAATACTTATAAAAGATCAAGTAAATTCCTATGATTTTATTTTCAGATAACCCCATCTGGACGCCGAAGGAAATTATGCTATAAAAGACGTATTGCTACTGAAACTGGGACATCACAATCAGCAGCTCCCAAAGAACAATTGACACAGGGGGAATTTTTGATTGCAACCAAAATGGTAACCTCCTTTTTCAAAAAATAATATTGATTGATAATAACTGTCAATGATTTTAAGATTTTGAATTTACTGGCCAAATTCCAGTTTTAATTCTACTATATATTTAACTTAATTTTCGTAAAATTTACACTGGCCCGAACTTATTTACACTGGCCATGGGCAATTGGGCCAGGGCTAAATTTGATAATGTAATAAGAGGAACAATTTAATTAAGTATATAAAATTACAATCAAGTATATCCATGATTAGATTTACATTCTAAATTTACATATAAAAAGTAATAAAACTGTTATTTCTTTTAAGCAACAGCCAGCCATCCCAAAGGAGCAAGATTCTGAATTACTTTCTGATAATCCAACAGGAGTCTGTTCTTGTAGAGCAGGAGCCTCCAAACCTATCAGAGGGGACTCCTCCCACCTTGTCAGATCTAGATGCATGTATTATAGAGCAAGAGCAAGATTCTGATATCAACACAGACAAACCTTTAGAAAGTTCTCCTCCAGAACAAGTATTTGCTGAAGAGGTATATTGCTACTTTTTGAAACATTTTTCATGAAGTTGTTAATTGTTTACTATTAAAAAAAACAACAAGCAACCAGAATTCAGCTCTTTACCTTTACAACCCATGTTCAATTTTATACTGCAGTCTAGACTAACCATATTTTGTATTTTGATACTGAAATCACTTAAAACTTTAAATAATAATTATAAATTGACTGTTCCGATTTCAAAGAAAAGCTATCCATTTCACAAGTTTGCCATGTTAGCTTAGGTTTGAATTTTAATATACTTATAATATCAAAAAGTAAAACATTTGTGTTGTTTTGAAAAATTTTATTCTTATTTAATAACAATGAATTTCACTTTATTTTCCGTAATATTTTCAGCATCATAACCACGGGGAATGTTCTGACAGAGACAGCGACTCGGATTATGATTCTGGTATAGATGAAGATGAGCCTATGGAAATGAGTCAACAAGAAGTTGAAAGAAATCTATTATCTTTCCGTGTAGAATATCAGAAATAAATGTTATTCAACTGACAAAGCTTTTTATCAATTTCTTCACAATATATATAAATTTGAAAACCTGGCCAAATTATGAAAAATTTTGTATGAATTTTCGGGCTACCTAAAATTTGTTCGGGCTATGTGATATTTTAATGGACCAAGCCCGAATGTCTTTGTCCTTAAAAAGTTTTTCGTGCAGACTGAAATAGTATATTATTATCCCAATTCACAGTAAAAAATTCCCAATTGCAAGTTACAAAATAAAAATATATCAAATAACAAATTCTAAAATCTTTGAAAAAAGGGCTTCTTCAATGTTATGGTGTTTAAATGTTTGAAGATGCCATCCTAGACAGTAATTCTTTGCATTCATTTAAGCACTGCAAAATTAAAGTCATGTATATTTTCCCAAATTTTAGCAAAACATTGCTGAAATTCCCAATTCCATGGGTATGGGCCATGTTCCCAAAATCCTGGAAAAAAACACTGAATTCAATTTACAAAGATCTTTACTTATTTAAAAAAAAATGCTGCATTAATTTTCTTTTCTTCTAACGTAAAGTGCCTTAAAGTCGTCATGATCCCCTCGTCGTCAGTTTTCAGTTTTTTGTATTCTCGTTTTCTCTCGCTCGCGTTATCTGGAAGTACCAAAGGCGGCTTATTTTGAAAGGTTACTATATTTTCTATTTTAATGATCTGTTCTACGTTGTATATGCAAATAACCACTCCTAAAATACGACGAGAAAAAGCATATATGTGTTTGATAGAGAAAATAAGAGCTGTCGACGATCCAATGTCTTCAGCAGACACAATGGGCTAATTATAATTGTGAACAAGTGGCCATTTGTAAACAGTGGGAAGTAATTCTGTCTAATAGATCATATTTTTTGGTTTTGTATTTGTAGCTTCCCTTCTAAGCAAACACTACCTAGTCTATTAAAAGTAACCTTTAAATTTAATGACGACTTTAAGTACCAGTTGACGATATAAATTTGGGCATACCTTTTGAAAACTGTCCTCACAACTTAAAGTTATTAATAATTGTTGATAAAGCATATAAAGGATGTTGAAATAACATGTGAATTAGGTTCTGTTTATGTAAAGCGTAAATATATATATGTTTAAGATCATATGATATTTTGTATATTTTGTAACATATAAAAATATAAATGTGAATTAATAAAAATCAAACTAAAACTTTAAATATATTATGCTAACCATTGCTAATCATGGAGCGGTATGGCTGAATTACAATTGTAATCACATGATTGTTAGATAAGGCGCGAGCTAGTTACCAGTCCGCATGGCTCAATCGGTTAGAGCGTGAGACTTGTAATCTCGACATAGTGGGTTCGATTCCCGGGCTGGCCAACTAAAATTACTGATGAGACTTCAAATCAAGGTCCCGTTTATGAGTGCTTAAACACTTGGCACATTAAAGAACCAGGGGAAGCTTCTGGAATAGGGGCATCTTTCTGTATCTGACTCTTGCACTATCCTCCAAAATATAAAATGACTAATACTCTTCTGGAGGACTTGCCCATATGGGCAACCGGTGGCGAGTATAAATAAACTCAAATACACAACAGAAGTCAGTCAAGCTGTCGTCATTATTCAAAAACATTGCATGGTACTGAATGGTGATTGGCCCCGACAAAAATTAAACTTAACTAGTAAAAGCAGGACGTATCCCAAATGATTTTGTATGAATTTGTTAATGTGCTGGTTGCGCCACCACCACCATTTTCGTCTAAAGATAAAAAGAAGCCAGGGAAGGCAAGAGTCTTGACAAGTACAGATGTACAGCAAGAAATTGAAGCAAAGGAAAAGAAGAAACAACAGGGAAGAAAGAAAACAGCCATGATTAATCAAGAAGATAATAAAGGAATTATTTAGAAAGAAAGAGAAAATGAAGAAGAAAAAAGAACTGAGCTGAGAGAAAAACAAAGAGAATGAAACTTTTTCAAATGGAAAAAAGACAACTAAAGTTACGTAGGAAAGTTGATGCCCAGCACTTATAGACACACAAGACACAACATCAAAAACATTATTTTTGAAAAAAATTACACTGATTTTCTTTTCTCTCAAGGTGTAATGAAGAAATTTATCCTAAGAACATTCAAGTAGTTGGAATGCACCATTACGGTCGCCGGGAGTTAGATCGACTGGGGTCATACATAGTTGATATCGAGGCTAACAACTCATATGATCCAACCCCCGTGGCAGTATTTGATGGCCAACGTAAAGTCAGCAGTCGGAAGCGAGACGGCGGAAAGGCAATTCACGAGGTTATAACCGCCAACAAGTCTAAATCAAAATACTTCCTTAGACCTATTGAAGAACCTACATGTACATGACCTAAGGTGCTGTCAAGACATGTTGTACCTCAATAAACACGTGCTTTTGTTTTTAAAATACTTAAAAACAGATATTGAGTGTATAACACAAATGGTAAATAAGCACAGCATGATATACGCAAAAGTAATGGAATTGCCTTCAAAACGTTCAACTTAAAATGTCAAGGTCATGGCTCTTCGTGTTCATGCTAGTTTTTCGTTACATGTAAATTTGTATTTTGTAAATTTGTATCATGCATTTTATATTATTTGTGTTCACTATATTTTGCTGGCTGCATAACAATTAAATTTATATAACAACATTTCAATAGATATTTGCAGAGATCTGCCAAGAATTTGAAGGTACTGGGCCCTGGGCCCACTTGGTCTGAAAATGATGGGCCATTTTTACCAAAGTATGGGCCTTGGGAAAATAAGTAAACATTGACCTAAATGATTGTTAAAAAATTTGTAGATAATTGAATTTCCCTGGTAATAAAACTTACATCATATTTTATGACAAGTGGTTCACTTATGAATAATTAAAAAATTATGTCTACATGGTAACTTTCTAAATAATATTAATTGCAGGCAAAATATTTTTTCAAATGGCTGCTCTAAAATTTGATATGAAAATTTATTTACATAATTGCTGGTTCTTACTTCTAATGTCTAATAATGTGCATTATCCATTTAATTGTTCCTACTTTGCACCAAATGTCATTGACAAATTTTATTGTCCCTTGTATGCCTCTGTGTAGACAGCATACATCAAGGACACTTGCCGACAGACCTTTTGATCATGAAAAAAATCACACACAATGTTTCCCTGATTGGTTAATCACCCTGTCAAATATTCTGATGACGAAATAGACATCTTTTTTACACTAAATCAGCCAAAGCTAGCATGAACTTTAGTGACCTTAGGGGTGATAAAGTTTTACACCTGTCAGATTATACTGTAACTTACAGCAATTCTTAAAATATCAACACTTTTTTCAGTTATCGATAATCATTGTAAATATTAAGTAGTTGTATCATTTGTTTGTTTGTTTTATTGGATTAAATTTACGTAGTAGAAATGAGTATCTGTGTGGGAAAGGGATTATAAGAAGAAATGCGGTAAGTAGATAACATGGACAAAAGCTATAGGGGAATGGATAAACTCAAGAATATGTGTAATTACAGGGGAATGGGTAACATGTTGCTGTTAGTACCAGTTTTGACTGTATGACTAAATTACCCAATGGACAGTTTTGTTTTCTTATAAGTCTGGCACAGATTTTAGATGCGCCCATGGCCCCTTGCTGCCGATTTTCCTGCGCTTTTTTCATTTTTTTAGCGCCAATGGCGCAAAATCGCGTCCTCGGCAGATCTCTGTATTTGTTTTTTGTCAAATGTATTATATCAAACTACATAATTATCATTGTTAAGCTTTGAAATTTTCTTTGATATTGTCAGAGTAATTTGCAATAAATGGCATTTTTACTGGTTTTAGATTCAATAATTTTTTAAGATTTAATCAGTTCTTCATGTTAACAAGATTGTTTTTAAAACACCACAAAATTTGACGACTTTAGGTCCCCATTGACGACATTTTGCTTCATGTGTTGACGACTTAAGGGTTTATTTGTCCTATGGTCGTCAGCGAGACACCTGTCTGGTTTCCCGTCTTGTATCATAAATGTTATTTATACAGCATGCGTTAATTTTATATTAAAATGGCCAGAAAAGATTCAAGTTTGATTTGATGACAAAGGGGAACCAGTGCATTAATATATTTCGACTCATTCAGTGTTTCTGCCAGCTCTGATTTTCTGAGGGTCTTTTATGACCCCCTGTATTAAATTTTAGGGGTCATTTCAAATTCATAAGGGTCATGCCAATAAATTGAACAAAAATGTAAAGAACAACAGGTAACACTTTATAAGTTTTATTTTCTAAGGCACTTTACTTCTTGCCAGAGAACAGGCGTCTTTCTTTGGATTCTTTCCATTTGTTCACTGCCTTGGCAAACTCAAAGTTTTCAATATTTGGACCCAAACTGATTCTCATCAAAACATTAAGTCTGTCTGAAGACAACCTGTTTCTTCCAGATCCTTTGATATTATTCTGAACACTAAAGCCCCTTTCAACTGTAGCAGTCTGCAGTGGGGCCAAGACTGCTACCATTGCAAGCTTTACTAAATTGGAAAAGCACCAGGATGCTGAACACTCAGAAGTTTCCAGATAGACTGAAGAGTGTGACAGGGATATCTTTGCTGTACAATAAGGTCCTTACACTTTTCCCACTCTAGTAAAGCTTCAGTGCCATCAATAAAAAGGTTCTACCCCTGTGTCAGAATTACAAGTACCATAATAGGACACCAAGGTCTGCATCTGACTAGCTCCATACTCCTTTCTGTCTTCTAAAGATAGCAAGGAGAGACCCCTTGGACACAATACTGCCATATTTGATATAATGTCAGTTGCCTCAGCTGGGAACCTTCTTTCTATCTCTATAATCAAACAGTTCAAAAACTGTGTACGTATTTTCTTAAATTGCTGTCGAAAAACTGGTGTGTCAGTGACTCTGACTCCCTTAAATTCAGTTAGTTTCTCAGGTGATGCAACTGACATTAAATTAGACAAGTGTGTACCATCATTTATTTTAAGCCATGTAAGTTGTTGCACAACACTTTCAACAGTGGGTCTTATCATGGCAAGGTCAAGATTATCCTTTTGTAGGAACATGCTGAGTTGTGTTACCTTTGGAATAATATCCATGAGTAAGTATGTACATGCAATAAATGTAAAGGTGGTTATTTTTTAAAGAACCCCTTTGCTACACTATCATTTTTTGATTCCATTTCAGATTCAAAATAAGTTGCAAGAGAACCCCATGTTCTATATACTGCTTCTAAGGCAGCATACATTGAGAACCATCTCACACTGTGAAGCTCTTTATACTGTAACTGGGGCTCTTCAAGTAAAACTTGAATTTCTTTAACCTTCTCCCTACGCAGAGCAGACCTCTTAAAATGATAAAAGATATCAGACAAAATTTTCTGGTAATCTTTTAGGTATGCTACCTTATCAGCTGCTTGGCTGGTACACAGGGCAAGCCTGTGTGCCATGCAATGAACTCCTATGACATATGGTGAAACTTTTCTTTTTACCAATGTTCTACAAAACCATTCTTAGAACCAGTCATGACTGAAGCTCCATCAGAACCTACAGCCAAGACATTTTTAAACTTAACATTATGCCTGTCCAGTATTGATTGAACATTTTTGAAAATAATATCTGCAGTTCCATCTGGAATTTGTACATTGTCTACAAAATGTGTTTCAATGTCAAAGTTTTCATTGACTGATTTTGCATAGAGAAGTAGTTTCTTCTTGACAGAAATATCACAGCTTTCATCCAGCATTATAGAAACAAATGGGCTAGAAGAAAGTTTGTCATCTAAAGAATCTTGGAGAACACTGGCCATTGCATCTTGCATTTCTTCAGCAGCAGAATCTGAGCAGTATGTAGCTGTACCAACCTTAAAAAGATCAAGAGGAATAATTACTTTGCATTTTTAATTTTAAATTACAGTGACTCAAAGTCATAAGTCAAATTGTAAATATGAAATTTATAATAAAACTAATAAACATTTTTTTATATTTCATTGTTGTTTTTTTTCTTTATAATTCTAAATATATATATTATTATTGTATTTATTTCTACATTCTAATTTTTGCATGTTATATTATTTGCACAGAAAACTAGTTAGTTATCCTTTCTAGTTATCCTTTCTGATGTAGCCTATATTAATTTATCTATAGAGGCCCTACAGTTAGCATGCTATTGTAAAGTTGATTCTGATTTATATGTACCATCATGCAGTTCAACTATATGTGAATAAAATATTGTTAAATACTTGTTAATGTTTTTGTGTTATATTTTTAGTTATTTTAATTTTTTTTGTCAATTTATTCACCTGTAAATCATCAACAAAATTACACCCTTGTAATTTTTGCAACTGCAACAGTGATTTATGTTTAGATGTTGGCAGTTGTTCTTTTGCAAGCCAGTATACAGATCTCATCACCCCTGTGGCTGCTTCATAGTGCTTGGAAATGATGCTAGAAGTCTGTTTACTCATACTTCTCCGCAAAGACGTGGCATCCACAGCGGCTCTGTGCTGATTCGATGATAAATGTCTAACAAGTGTGGAATGGCGAAAATTTGTACAACCACTTGTAAAGGGATTGTCTTTGCCCTCACTGATGCAAATGTTGCATGTCATTTTGTTACTTTCATACAAAAGCCATGGATATTTTGTTAGCCATTCTTTACGAAATTCACGGTCAACTTTTACTTTTGTAATGGATTGTTTTTCTTTCGGGGGATTAGGGTCATTTTCAACATTTTTTTTATCTGATTCTTCTTTTTGGTCATGGACAACAATATTTTGTGTGTTTTGCGTAAAAAAATTAGTTAATCTCCGCTGTTTTGGAGCAGACGACATTTTTTCCATTCGTTCGCGGAATATGACGACAACAAAGTAAATAATTTTGTCTGGGCGCTTTCAATATATGCAGTATCGTATAAAAGCAAGCGTTTATTAACTAGTTGAAATTGGCTAAATGCCGGACCACGGACTCGGTAAATTTCATTTCTCATTAAAATTATAGTGGAGCCCACGGAAAACATTCCGTACATTTTTATACTGAATTGACGGTTTATAGTCTGTATATCCGACTCGTGTTGAAATCAACGACGGTGAAATTCTTGCGTCACAAAATACGCACTAACTAAATTTCATTGCGTCATGGCTGAAAAAAGTGCGCCAAAAACGCAAAAACGCGCTCTGGCAGAAACACTGCTCATTGTGGCGGCACGTAAAGTATTCAAAAGTGACGAGTATAGGGCACTTTACGTTACCTGTGAGAAAAAGAATTGATTCAGTAAAAACATTTGCAGCTGATTTATGCTATTTTTTGGACTGAATAAAATGCAAAGTTATAAAAAGTTAAAAAAGATCGTCACTTTGAGGTGCAACAAATGCTTAAAGTTATTTAAAGTTGAAAAGAGCAAATCAAGCTGGAGTCAGGGTGCCATGTTGGCAACACAGATAGTTTAGTAGATCCTGATAAATAAGCAATATAATAAATCGTATGCACAATTGGGGCCAGTTGCCCCTACACGGGCCACAGCCCCAAGATCAGCATCATTGAAACTTTGCGCTTGATAAAAAACTGACTCAAATAACGTAATTTCATTGTCAAGTTGACTCATGTTTAAAGCATGAATATAACTTTTGTGAAATGTAACCATTAGTCATAATTTGATCCGAAACAAACCATTTTGCAGCTAAAAAATAACCACAAATTCTGGCAATCGAGCGTCTGCATAATAACCAAGTGCATGATGGGACGCTCATTTTGATAATGACCGTTACTTTCCGTACCAAATTCAGCGTGGTTTGATTTACAAAAGATACGATGACCCTACCCTAAGGCCTATATCGAGTAATTGTTCAAATATAGTGAATGGGTCAGGATGAAAAGTAGGCTTAGGTCAAGTCTTAAAAACACCACAAGTCTTGCTTTATAAATCTAACAATCACGAATGTACAGTTTTATGTCATAACATAATATAATGTATCCAGAAGAGTATTCATTGTGTATACATATTATGTATAACGAACATCCCTGATTTAGCTCATTACATCGATAATAATGTATTGTTTTAATGATAAAACATGTAGATGAAACTGTTTGAAACTTGTTTTATTTTTTTTATATTTTCACGACAATATAATTTATTACAGTAAATAGACTCCTTTGGAAAAAAACTTAATTAATAATAATATTTTTATTTATTTGAAATATCGGCCATATAGATATGTAGTTGTAAATAACTCAGATCCGTGACTGTTGCAATAATTTTAACTGAAATTTACGTTTTTCTGAATTTAGAAATTTCCTCATTTATGTGTTGAGTGCAAGATATATTGTTTCAACAGCGACTTGAGTTAGTTCAAGATTAATTAAAATTAATTAATGAAATTCGTGTTACTTGGTATTTGGTTAAAATATATGTGTCACTGACCAAGACTTCTTAGGGTTTATAAAAAAATATACATGTATTCTGCGTTATTCCCTCTTTAACTTAAACAACTATGCTGCAAGTTCTACTAATAGCTGTTCATCTATTTTTTTGTTTCCATTAGAAAAATCTGAATATTTGTGGTGGGGAGGGGCAGGGAGCTGTGTTGAAATTCAGAATGGACGTTACTCTCACTTTATGAATTTTACTTTCATGTTACCGTCAATTAAAGAGTTAAGCATTGACTTTCTCAGAATCATTTCTCTTTGTGAAATGTATGACTTTAAGCCTCAATAGAAGGTAGGGTTTAGTTTTACAACACCAATAATTATAGATACGATGTACAGTTTACAACGCATGCATTCGTGAACATGATATCTCCTAAATATTTCCATCCAAATGGATCCATTTCAGAATTTAGAAAATATTATTTCTGGAATATGTATCAATCACAATTGTTTGTATAAAGTAATTACCAACTAATTAATTAAGGAGATTGCAAAAATTATGTAGACATTAGGTTTTGTCGTGAATAGAAGGTCATAGTAAGGATGGAGCATTAGGTAATTTCAACAATATATGTATATATGGGATAAATGGAATAACTGAGCATCCTACACTTAGTGTGCTCTTTATGATCACAGCAGGGAATTTCTCCAATGCTCTTGATTTCACGGTGTCCTGATTTCACACATATTAAGATATTCTACCTACATGTACGTTTTAATTGTTTTTAAATTTTAGTTTACTTCTAAATACTACCAGCAGGTTACTGACACTACGAGTTCAGATTTCGACCTATCGCTGGTTGAAACCGAGTGCGTTTGTCCGGGTGTTTACTATTACGGTACGTAACAAATAAGGCACGGCATTTATATTTCCAAAATGGCGTCAGGCACAACGACTTCGCAAGACCAGCAAGAAGAAGATGCCTCTGAGCTTCAGTTTCCAAAAGGTTACAGGAAATAGATTATCTTTTACATAAAAACACTTTTATCCAACTAATAGATATAAAATATGTTGAGTATTACCGTTGTTTCAGCCTATTTCGCTCTTTGATAGGTGAAGAAAAGCTGGATATTTTAATTTCGGATATTATAAATCTACATGATACATCTTCAGTTTTCAGCTCGTTATCACAAGTTTATCTTACCAAAAATCCTTCTAGGGCAACAGTGAATTTATTAATATGGCTATTGACCTTTTCGAAAACCTAGCTAAACACTGTTTTCCGGTACGTTACCGTTTTACTTTTTTAGCTCTGGGGAATTACATCAAATGAAGTACATTTAAATATCACAGTTACGTGATATTTCGATTTTTCTATCATTATTTAACCGTTTAAGGTGAAAAAATTGCTGTTTTTGAAAATTATCAATATTCCTTTAATATCTATTCCAAATTATTCAAAAAAATAAATTGTTTATAATGATTATCAATAAAATTCAAACAGACGTAGTGGAATCTTCCATAATAAATAAGGTTCTTTCCATTTTTTTGTATGGAATTATTCATACAATGATATCTAATTATTTTCTTATAAAGAAATAATTACTTTATTTCAATTTGATTTTAAAAAAGGCCGAAAACATCGAGTTCGCTATTACACTCCATTGGGTGAATTCCCCAGAGCTATGTACAGAAAGTACCGGAAAACGGCGTTTAGCTAGGTTTTCGAATTCGTGAATAAACAAGAGGCTGAAAAAAGATTTACATGTATCTTTAAAGATATAATTATAATATAAAATTATGCAAAGCCTATGAACGGGGAAGTCGGTATTTTTATTTTACATTTTCCATTTTAAAAGTGCCATTCGGTATTTTATACACTGCTTCCGTTTGTTCTGGTTTCCAATCTTATTATGGTTCCCATCCAAGATGGCTGCCCATACTTCCTCGGCTTTTATCGTTATCTTGTTGTAGGCCCAAAAGTTGCGATTTGTCAATTATCTGATTACATCTACATCTACATCATACTGCTTAAGGTGACAACGGAGTCAATTATCACTGAAAATACCTAAAATGAGATTTTTTGCTAAGTAGATTTATCAACCTTTTCTGAACACATTCGTGATTTAATTTTGGAAGCAGTTAGTCCAAAAATGTGTTTTTAAACGTTTTAAAACGGTACCTATACTATTTGTATCTGCTATTCGCGTAACCTGTCGATTATCGATAACGCTCCGCCCCCTGTTGAGGCATCAATGAGGGAAATCGGTAGTTCCATATATCTGTGAATTACAGGTCCATACTGGTCCATAATTCTCGTAATACATGTATTGCCGGCTCGCCACGGCGAGCCGGTATTACGGTAGGATTTTACTTAGAAACAACCTAAAACTCCGAAGCTATCCAAAAATTTAATCGAAGCTTGGCTTCCAGCTTTCTACAAAATTTATCTATCAGGGCTAGGATCCAAAATTATTTAGCCAATCAAATTAAATCTTACATAGCGTCAAAAAACCTTCAATTTTCACGCCATTTTTAAAAATCAGCAAGTATTGTTTTGAGCGCAAAGATATAATGATGATTAAAATGTTTGTCTTTATGAATTCTTTTCAATAAATCATATTTACACTGACTTCTGATTTAGCGATTTCACCTGTTTTCTCTGTAGTAAGTTTTCGTTTGGTTAATTAACATAAGTGTACCTCTGGTACTGTGCATTTTTTATTTTTCTTTTTTTCCGGTCATTTTATCCTTTCCGGTATTTAGTGTATGTATTTACTGGCCGGGATCCGGGACGCCCGGGATCCGGGATCGTATAAGATATGGAGGAAAAACCTAATGAACTATTTTTGTGTTGATTGTTGTCGTAATGAAAGGCCATTAAACGTTAATTTTTTTATTGTATATAATGAACGTTAAATTAATTTAACTTATAATATAGATATATTTAGAGCTATTTATTAACAAACTTAAAATGCGGGAATCACAATACTTATAATTATATGCCTAATTAATTGGAAAAATCAAAGACTATTTTCTTGAATTGGTCAAATCCCGGGATCCCTATATGTTTTTTTCCCAGCTTTTCTGAAAACTATATACTTGAACTGGCCAATCCGTGAGATCTATTTACATTTTAATACGATCCCGGCTTTTCTGAAAACTATATTCTTGAACTGGTCAATTCCCGGGATCCCTATATGTTTTAATAGGATCCCGGCATATCTGAAAAACATCTTCTTAGACTGGTCAATTTCCGGGATCCCTATATTTTTTAATAGGATCCCGGTTTTTTTGGCTGAATTGATTGACAACTTGTGTTTACTTTAGGACTTGTGCCTCTCATTCCAATACTAAATAACATACATGTATTACAACTTAATTTTGTATAAAGAGACATCTTTATGAAATCTACCTATCTAACATTTTGTGGTCAAGGTCAACAGGCCATATAGTAAATGTGCATAGACATAGGTTCTTCATTCAATCTGTTTACATGCACCTTCATATATACTCATACTCATCTTGGTTAAACTGAGAGAACATTATATGTCACTTTCAGTCAATGAGTTTAAGATTTTGAATTTACTGGCCCGAATTCCAGTTTTGAATTTATTCTACTAAATAATTAACAAAATTTTCTTAAATTTACACTGGCCTAAACTTATATACACTGGCCATCGGGCACCGGGCCAGTGTTGACTTCACTTTTATTTTGATGTTCGCTGAAGTCTCTTCAGCTAACAGAACTGTCATTTTTACATTTAAACACACCCCTTGAAAAAAATTACGAAGCGAGTCGCTACTAGCTTTTTTAAAAGCTAACCTTGTGTACAACTACCGTACATCTTTTATGAACATCTCAACATTTAGCCTTTTTTATAAATTAAGAAATTGTCGGCCAATGTACGTAACATAATGTATGAAACATAAATAATTAAGCATAGCGGCAAATCGCACGACCACGGGGTTGATTAAAAATGTAGTTGCTAAAATATCCATAATGTGTCTGTCCCGTTAATCTGATAGATATTACACTGAGTTGATAGACTTTTGTACGGATTCAAGGGCTTACTTTACATTCAACCTCGTTTTCTAACAATGTCAAGTAAAACAACAACAAAAACAGACAACATTTTTTATGTGAACACCTATATGACTTGTGGTAAGGTGTCCCTGACAAATTTCTAAACCATTTTAGATTGTCTAAGGATGATTATTTCTCTTTGAATAAAAAAAAGATATTAAAATATATTCTCAGTGAAAATAAATTGTTCGCCAGTAAATCGGACACAGTACTAATAAATCTGGGACAAAGTATGGAATTTATTGTCTATCCCGGTAGAAACTGGATCTCTATGCCGTGCATAGATGATATTCATGATGGCCAGATCATAATGATCGAGTAATACCTTTTATTTCTATTAAAATATGTGAAGCATTATCAATTTGGTGGAAAAAATATATAATATCCCGTTCTTATTTGTACATCGATCTACCATGGACTTTAAAAAACTGTCGATGCTCAGTTTTTTTGTTATTTTATTTTATATTTTAACGGAATTTCATATACGAATACACAGGCAGAGTGCCACTGGTATAATACAATAATAATGCTGATGATAATAAAAATAAACTTCAAAAAGGAAACAATTAAATACCCCGCTAGCGGTGCGCAAATGCGTTCCATTTCCCCCCACTGAGTGCCTCAAATTTTACCGATAGTCACGTGACATGTGCGACAGATACCAGACGCACAGTAAATCACGTTAAGAATTGAAGAAATTTCGGCTATAAACTGATATTAATCAGCAGCTTTTTAATTGGTCAGATGTCACTGGGTCATAAAATGTTGTAAGAGTATGTTACCGCAACTTGTGACCCTCTCTGGTGCGATATTTGTGTATTATGCAATTATTTAGCGTGAAACGTAGGGGTCCGAGAGAGAACAGCCGATTTATGACACTTCGTTTGACGCGGGTCGGACTAACTTTGAATCGGCATAACTTTTTTAATAATCAAGCAATTAACATGCGGTTTAAAGCACATGAAAGGAAATTCATTTACGGAGGGAACCGTGTCAGGGATTTTTGTTTGCTCAATCAGCGACTTAATTATCTTTAATTACGTAATATGTATGGTGAAAAAAGTCGCATAAAATGTTTGACGTTACGTAATATTTTTTTGAGAAAAGATAGAAAAAATTTGAGACACGGTTCCCCAGATATTATAAGTATGGTTATTTTCCAAAAGTTTGATGACAAAAAAATAAATAATGACTTTGATATGACGATTTAAAATTTTAGGATTTTTATTCAAAATCAATCATTTACAAAGGCATTTTTTTCAAATATGTTATTTTTTATGAAGATCAACGACATTTAATGCACAAAGATTAAATAAATAACAATTATTACTAAAATAAGTTGGTTTAAATGACATTTATGTGAGTACCACGGAAAGTGTCTGTTGTCACCTGTTGTCTGCGTGTCAGTCTATAGGTAGGCGGCCCTATGCACATCGACCCGTGAAGCGATTAGCCAATCAGCGATAACGCTTCCCATCATTATCACGCAATAGTGATCAGACTAATGTTTACACGCGCTGTACATGTAATTACCAGATATAACACGAGGTGATAATTTTATATCTTTGATCAACAGTTGATTGGAAATTAGCGAACTTTACCGACAAAAGGATAAAATTATCGACAATTTACGACGCAAGTTTAAAGACTGTTTTCTCAAATTACAAATGACTTAATGATGTCGAATATTTTCGGCATTTTCTAGGCGCAATTTTGCTTTAGTTTCATTCTAGCAAAAACGTTCTATAAGTGTATTAAGAATTTAAGATATTGTGCTGAAATTCCAGGACAACAAACCAAAATACACATACGCTTTTCTTTGATATTTAGATTCTATCCGAAAATTGATACCGAACATCGGCGATTTCACGTTCGCCAGAAACCCTAAAATTTCGCAAAAATTCTCAGATTCCAAGCCAAACATGTGAATGAATTGTTCTTTTATTATTTAATCAACATTAAATCTTTAAATATCGATCTTCATTTTGCCCTCTTATGAAGATATTTGCTAAACTAATTGTCGATCGGATGAATCTCTTACACACTGTGTGAAGCTGTACACGATTTTCCTATAAACGATGCCTATATACATTTACGTTTTTTTTTTTACAAATATAAACTTTTTGTCTTTAGAGTGGACTTACCAGAATTCTAACCAGAATAAAATTTGATTTGGTATAAAAGTGAAAAAAAAAAACGATTTCCATGTGTTGATGTATTATAATGAAATAATTTCATAATAAATATTAACAACAAAACAATAATTATACTATGTAGTTCAGAGTTTCTTTTGAATAACTATAAACTTTGAAAGTCTCTTGAAGATTCAAAATATCAGCAATGCTATTGTGAGCATTGAATGACTAATCTGTAAACTTATTAATTGCGACGCGCTTTTGGACTCCAAGTTTTTCAGGGTTGGGAGTCCATGGACTCCATGTTTTAAAGTCCTAGTGAGAACCCTGGTTATCGATAATTGACAGGTTACGCGAATAGCAGATAAAAATGGTACAGGTACCGTTTTAAAACGTTTAAAAACACATTGTTTGGACTAGCTGCTTCCAAAATTAAATCACGAATGTGTTCAGAAAAGGTTGATAAATCTGCTAAGCAAAAAATCTCATTTTAGGTATTTTCAGTGATAATTGACTCCGTTGTCACCTTAACAATCAATTCTGATTATGACTAGCAGGCGCGTTGTCAGGGAACTGTTAATAAAAGAATTTATTTATATGCAAATTAAAAAGTTAAAAGAATAAAAAGTTCTACAAGACTATTAATTTAAAAGACATAGTGTGCAGTTTAGAATTTATAGAATGGGTCAAGCCTCTCAGTAAAGATGTTTAAACTGGGGCTAGACTGAACAGTTAGGGGAAGGCTATTCCAAAGACGTATGCTCCTAGGAAAGAAAGAATTTTGATGATATTGTGTCCTCGAGTAGGGGTATCAGGTAGTTCAGATTTCTTGTTTGAGTAAGGTGTTGGTGGTCAACAAAAACAATATTGTTTTGGATTTTATACAAGTAGGTTACAGCACTGATGTTTCGACGCTGTTCAAGGGTTTGCCAATTAAGATCATTTATCATTTTTGAGACACTACTTGTATAGTCATAATCATTAAAAATGTATCTAGCAGCTGATCTTTGTATTTAAACATTTTTTTACTCACCGTTTATCATTGCATTACGCTGCCCATCAAGAAATGACACTGAAAATTTTGCTGATAGGTTTAGAATTCTATATTTTTTCTTTTTTTTCTTTTTAAATTTACACGTGTAGTCTAAAGCCGGGCAAGCCAAAGAGGCCCCGCATTAACAATGGCTTGTAATTTCGCCAAGAATTTTGGCGTATATTTTTCATAATGTTTTAAATGGGCATACAAAGTATGGTAGTATTTAATCACTATAATTGTATGTTTCTTTTCAGAGTTTGAAAATGCGGAGACTTTGCTGGTGTCAGAAGTACAGATGTTGTTAGAACACAGAAAGACCCAGAATGAAAGTGCCGAGGAGGAGCAAGAACTGTCCGAGGTGTTCATGAAAACCTTACAATACACACAACGTTTCTCAAAGTTCAAGAACAGAGAGACCATAGCAGCTGTAAGAAGGTAAAAAAAAGTGTATACTATATTATTGGTATCTTTTAAATGGGAAAATAGATGGTTAGCTTATCATGACCACATGCAGTTACAAGATAAGGGGCATAATTCTGTATAGTACTAAGGCTGTGCTTAAAATTTCAGTTTACTAATGCAGAAGAAGTTACACAAGTTTGAGCTGGCTGCGTTAGCTAATCTGTGTCCTGATAATGCTGAAGAGGCCAAGTCACTCATTCCAAGGTAAGTTGAATATTTAAATGTGTTCTTTGTATCATTAAATACCAGCCTTTTTTGTTCCATATACAACTAATGCCGGAAAATGGCACCGTTGACAATAGAAAATAGACAGCAAGTTTCCAACTTTCTGGCTTTAAATTTTCCAAAATTACATTGAAAATACCCCTCCAAGATTGATAAATTAAAAGGTAAACAAAAATATAAATGAGGGCTTCCGTACTAATAAATGATATGCGATAAAAACTTACTATAACCACATGAGTGATGTCTTTACCCAGTATATTTTGTACTATTAGTGTTTCACTCTTGAATATTATTATGTACTCAAGTGTTTAAAACTCAAATTGGACAAAAAAAATTTTAAGTGTCATATTGTTAATAAAACGTGAATTTAAAGTGTGTATTATGCATATTTCATTTGTCTCCAACGATAAAAAATTCCCCTTTAATACTAGGTGTATTATGTAAAATTCACAATTTGAGTAAAAAAAATGCCTTTTTCTCCAATTTGTTTGGTACTGGCACCCTTCTAAAATTAGGGGGGAGGGGGAACCACTGAATTCTGTAGATCGCTTTGAATTTGTTGTGTCAAAATTTCAAATTATTTGCCCAAAAAGTGTATTTTTCTTTATTGCTGTATTCATAAATTCACATCATCCATATTCCAAATCAAAATTGCTGCTGAATAAGATCAGTTTTTTTGCAATGTTTGGCTACATGTTTATTCATGATTCAACTAAAATTTCACAAAGAAAGTGATCTAGAGGCTGGTTTATAACAATTTCTTGAAGTGGTTTAATAAATTTTTAATGTTTTACAAAATGTATGGCAATTATTATAGATTGATAATAACAATGACAGGGCTACCATAGGATAAACATGTAGTAAGGATATACATGTAGTATGGCATTTAATCAGTTTCCTGATTTATATCATTTTTAAGACCATTACAAATTAAATTAAGATTCCTTGGGAAAGAGCATAAACTGCCACATAGCCCTCTTATTGTGGTTAGTTGCCACAAACTAGGTTTCCTGCTTGTAATTAGTTTTTGAAGTGGACCCGAATAATCTGTAGGAAAAACTTATTCAAAATACATTTGTAGTACTAATAATGCCTATCTTCATGGTACATGTAGTGATAAAAGTAATTATGTTAAAACCTCAAAGTGTATAATGCTATATTTGGGTGACTGTAATTAGTAGAATACTTATTGTTATCTTAAATCATACCAAGTACTTAAATTAAACCAATGTAAATTTCTGATAAAGTGGCTGGAGCATGGGCTAATTTCATTGATAAACCTACTAAAATAGAACTTAAGTATTTTTTCATTTGAAATACTGTATGTGTAGAAATATTCGCGGGCTTCAAATTTTCGCGATCTTCGCGATGACATTCAATCCGCGAATTCATGTTTAGCGCGAATATTTCTACACCAATAAATTCTTAATAGTCATATTTTCGCGCTCCTATAGAACAATGTATATCAACGTGTGATATGCTTTCATACTTTTTATTTAAATCTTTACTGAGTAATTGTGTTTTGTTTTCCAAGTTATTCATCATTTAAAATCGTTTTTGTTTGTGTGTGTTTTTTTTTGTTTTTTTTGTTTTTTTTAATTGTTTGTTCAGAAAAACCAAAACATGATCTGATCAGATGTCAAGACGTTTATGACGCAAACTGTGAAAAATTATTCACGTTAACGGGCATTCATTTTTTTGCTATAATTTGTCCGCTAGACAATGTCTTTCTTCTGTACAATAGAGTATTGTTTGACACTTGGTATTGAAAATAACTGTGAACTCCCACGATGATTACCGTAATTTTCCTTTTTTAACCTGAGTGGTCTACGCGAATTTATGATTTTCGGCAGTCACCTCCGCGAATTCAAAATAGCGCGAATATTTGTATAGACCCCCTAAGTGGACCTTTCCGCGAAAATTTGCTTCCGCGAATTTAAATACACATACAGTATCTTAAAGCAGCATGCCTCTAGATTCATGCTAATTTTCATGAAAATTTTTAGAATGTATTTAAAAGTAAAATATTGTCTAGTGAATAAAGAAAGTAATTTGCACATGCTAAAAGTACATCTACTAGAATTGCCAAAAATATAGGTCAAAATATCCATAAATAGTCCAAACCGCATAAGTCATGCAAATTATGGGGATAAATTGTGCAAAATCAGTCATGAGTTGCATATTACATGTAAATTATTTCTTGAATTGTGTATATTTTTTTACATTTCTTAAAATCTTTGTGCATGTTTTCAAGGTTGAATCAGGGTGTTTCAAATAGACTCCAGACCATTTTATTTGAAAGACCCTGGTTGAATCATCTTGATTTTCTATAAATATTTTGGCACATCTGAAGGCATGGCCACATGCACCTTTAAATCATTTTCGTGCATTGAATTCTTTATGTTAAACAACAGTGTCACTTACTGCTTAACTCCTCTCTCTCATCAGAACAATGTGATTATAGACTTTATGAAATTTTAATATCCCCACTTGTGTTGGAGGACTTACAGATTTGCCCTTGTTGGTCTGTGATTGATGCTGTCTGTGACATCCATTGAGTGAAATCCAGTGGAATTTGGGAGCGTTTAGTTTCCTATGGATGTAATCTTATTTAAGTGTTCTTTGTTACTTTTCAGCTTTACACTCTTTGGGTGTACCTTTACTTCTTAAGTATGATCTTATCATATTATGAGTATTTAACATACATCAAGTGTTCAATAGCTGTCTTTTACTTTTACAGTTTAGAGGGTAGATTTGAAGATGAAGAACTACAACAGATTCTGGATGACATTCACACCAAGAGAAGTTTCCAGTACTGAGGCAAGAACAGTTTAGTACTGGATATTTATTTAAAACAGTATCTCCAGTGACACAGGGAGATTCATTTATAAACAATGCTGGAAATTTAACAGTCAGCTACAGACATCTTGTATGGTTCTGTAAAAATACGTAAATTTATAAGGGACAGCACCAAACTAAATTATTTTACGTTGGTTTTGTAATGATGACTTTACTGCAGGACATTTTGATGCAGGGATATTTTTAATGAACAATGTTTTTATGTGTGTTGTAAGAAAAATCAGATGAGGCACTGTGGTCTCATATAGTTAAATGTGTGACTGACTACAGAAAAAAGAGTAAAAAAAGTTTATTTTTCTACTCTACTATTTGAAATATAGGGAGAGCTATTGTACTCACTCAGACATAGATGTCAAACTTAGGTTAAGATTTTGCTTGTAAGTTGGTATAAATGGGTTGAAATATCACACACCTATTTGAGAGCATAATATAAGGTTACTGTTCAAGGACCGTAACTCTAATATGGAGTTTGACAGAATTATAGCCTTAATTGAACATGGAAAATTCTTCATTTTCAAGGTTCTTGTTTAATAATCAAGGACTGCAAATAGTTGAGTCTGCTGTCCTACCATCAGATCTTTTATATTTGACGAGTTATAGATAATGGAGTTGATTATTTCTTTGTTTTAAATTTTGTAGGAGAGATTTATCTAATTTGAACTAAATTAGAATAGATATTGTCTAAAAGAAAATTCTTCATAGCTGATATTATTTCTTCTTAATTTAAAGCTCAACAAATGTAGAAGTAATGTATTGAGATCATTGTCATTGTTTAACTATTTGTTTTTATGTACTCAGAGATGGCAGCGTAAGGTTATATTTTATGGATTTAACTAGCAGTATATCTAGACACTTGCAGAAATCATGATTACAAAAGTAGAAAAGTATCACCTTTTTCTTCGCTGATTTTTACATTTTTCTTTCATTATCGTATTTAAATCAACATGAACAGATAAATTAGACATTAGTGCATTCCGGTGAGAGAAAAGGGAAATTGTAGCATTTAATAATAATTAAAGTGCCTTGTCCGGTATACACCAGAATATGATATTTAGTGTGGTGCTCCAACACTTTTTTTAGCCTCATTCATTTTACAGTCTGTCAAGTGTCATTAAGTCTATGAGAAAAGAATCAAAGCTTTTTTAGGATCACTCTTCGTCCGTCGTCCGGTGTCCGTCGTACGTCGTACGTCGTCCGTTGTCCGTTCACACTTTTCAAACGACATCTCCTCTGAAACCATAAGGCAGATCATAATGAAACTTCACAGGGATGTTCCTTGTGTGAAGCCTTAACAAAGTTGTTCAAAGAATTCCATTCCATGCAGAACTCTGGTTGCCATGGCAACCAAAAGAAAAAACTTTAAACATCTTCTTCTAGAAAACCCAAAGGGCTAGAGCTTAGATATTTGGTATGAAACATCTTCTAGTGAGTGTCTAACAAGATTGTTCAAATAAAAGCCCTGGGGTCAAAATTGGCCCCGCCCCAGGGGGGTCATTGATTTTCCCTATATGCATATAGTAAAAACTTAAAAAAATCTTCTTTTAAAGAACCCAAAGAGCTAGACCTAAGATATTAAGCATGAAACATCTTCTAATGAGTGTCTACCAAGATTGTTCAAATAAAAGCCCTGGGGTCAAAATTAGCCCCGCCCCAGGGGGTCATTGATTTTCCTTATATGCATATAGTAAAAACTTTAAAAAATCATCTTCTAAAAAACCCAAAGAGCTAGAGCTTAGATATTTGGCATTAAACATGTTCTAATGGATGTCTACCAAGTTTGTTCAAATAAAAGCCCTGGGGTCAAAATTGGCCCCGCCCCAGGGGGTCATTGATTTTCCCTATATGCATATAGTAAAAACTTAAAAAAATCTTCTTTTAAAGAACCAAAAGAGCTAGACCTAAGATATTAAGCATGAAACATCTTCTAATAAGTGTCTACCAAGATTGTTCAAATAAAAGCCCTAGGGTCAAAATTGGCCCCGCCCCAGGGGGGTCATTGATTTTCCCTATATGCATATAGTAAAAACTTAAAAATATCTTCTTTTAAAGAACCCAAAGAGCTAGACCTAAGATATTAAGCATGAAACATCTTCTAATGAGTGTCTACCAAGATTGTTCAAATAAAAGCCCTGGGGTCAAAATTAGCCCCGCCCCAGGGGGTCATTGATTTTCCTTATATGCATATAGTAAAAACTTTAAAAAATCATCTTCTAAAAAACCCAAAGAGCTAGAGCTTAGATATTTGGCATTAAACATGTTCTAATGGATGTCTACCAAGTTTGTTCAAATAAAAGGCCTGGGGTCCAAATTGGCCCCGCCCCAGGGGGTCATTGATTTTCCCTATATGCATATAGTAAAAAGTTAAAAAAATCTTCTTTTAAAGAACCAAAAGAGCTAGACCTAAGATATTAAGCATGAAACATCTTCTAATAAGTGTCTACCAAGATTGTTCAAATAAAAGCCCTGGGGTCAAAATTGGCCCCGCCCCAGGGGGTCATTGATTTTTCCTATATGCATATAGTAAAAACTTTAAAAAATCTTCTTTTAAAGAACCCAAAGAGCTAGACCTAAGATATTAAGCATAAAACATCTTCTAATAAGTGTCTACCAAGATTGTTCAAATAAAAGCCCTGGGGTCAAAATTGGCCCCGCCCCAGGGGGTCATTGATTTTCCCTATATGCATATAGTAAAAACTTAAAAAAATCTTCTTCTAAAAAACCCAAAGAGCGAGAGCTTAGATATTTGGCGTAAAACATGTTCTTATGGATGTCTACCAAGTTTGTTCAAATAAAAGCCCTGGGGTCAAAATTGGCCCTGTCCCAGGGTTTATTGATTTTCCCTATATGCATATAGTAAAAACTTAAAAAAAATCTTCTCTTAAAGAACCCAAAGAGCTAGAGCTAAGATATTAAGCATGAAACATCTTCTTATCAGTGTCTACCAAGTTTGTTCAAATAAAAGCCCTGGGGTCAAAATTGGCCCCGCCCCAGGGGGTCATTGATTTTCCCTATATGCATATAGTAAAAACTTTAAAAAAATTCTTTTAAAGAACCCAAAGAGCTAGACCTAAGATATTTAGCATGAAACATGTTCTAATGGGTGTCTACCAAATTTGTTCAAATAAAAGCCCTGGGGTCAAAATTGGCCCTGTCCCAGGGGTTATTGATTTTCCCTATATACATAGAGTAAAAAGTTAAAAATCTTCTATTAAAGAACCAAAAGAGCTAGAGCTAAAATATTTAGCATGAAACATGTTCTAATGGATGTTTACCAAGTTTGTTCAAATAAAAGCCCTTGGGTCAAAAATGGCCCTGCCAGGGAGAGGGGGGGGGGGCAAAAGTCATTGTTAATCATTATTTGTGTATAGTAAAAACTTAACATCATGAAATATCTTCTAATGGGTGTCTTCCAAGTTTGTTGAAATAAATGCCCTTTGGTTTAAACTGGCCCGGCCCTGGGGGCCTATGTTCAGGTGAGCGACCCCAGGGCCATCATGGCCCTCTTGTTTAGTAGTGCACTATTTCATGTGAAATTAAAACGTGCGAAAATAAGCATAAATCTTCTCCTTATGGTCTAAATTGTGGTTTGTTTCAGAGCGTTTCCATTCTGCTGACTTCCTGAATCAGGAAGAGAAATTCTGTTTAATGTGGGTTAGTGTTTCGCTAACACTCTTAGAGGGAGTTTTTTTCTCAATTAGGAAGTTATGAGGATAGGTTGCAATTTATAGTACCAAAGACATTTTTTTTTTCAAGTGCAAACTTCAGCATTTCATCTGCAAGATCCTTTCATTCTCTTTTAAAATTTATGTGACAGAGTACAGTTGAGAAATGTTTGCTCTAACTATAAACATAATGAATGAAGTATGTGAAAGAATACAACAAATGTTGAGGTTGGTGCTTTATGTGCTATAAATAGAGAAAAACACCATATTGTATTTTGACACTTGTGGCGATAAAGAATTGGGTTAACTTATGACTGAAATAGCCAAGTAGCTTCTTGCATGACACAGCAAAATAAATGACAATTATTTTTACCATACACTTTATAAAAGAAGATCCTTTGTCTAAACTTATACTGTATTTAAATAAAAAGAGGGTCAAGGTGTAACTGTAATACTTTGCCAGTTATATATGAGAATGTAAAGAAAATACACACACTTTTTCATAATTAGCTCACCTGTCACAAAGTGACGGGATGAGCTTTTGTGATCGCTTTTCGTCCGGCGTCCGTCCGTCGTCCGTCCGTCCGTAAACTTTTACTTTAAATGACATCTCCTCATAAACCACTAAGCCAATTTCATCCAAACTTAACAGGAATGTTCCTTTGGTGGTCACCTTTAAAAATTGTTCAAAGAATTAAATTCCATGCAGAACTCTGGTTGCCATGGCAACCGAAAGAAAAAACTTTAAATATCTCCTTTTAAAAAACCATAAGAGCTAGAGCTAAGATATTTAGCATGAAACATGTTCTAATGGGTGTCTACCAAGTTTGTTCAAATAAAAGCCCTGGGGTCAAAATTGGCCCCGCCCCGGGGGTCATTGATTTTCCCTATATGCATATAGTAAAAACTTAAAAAATCCTTTTTTAAAGAACTCAAAGAGTTATGGCTAAGATATTGAGCATCAAACATGTTCTAATGGGTGTCTACCAAGTTTGTTCAAATAAAAGCCCTGGGGTCCAAATTGGCTCCACCACGGGGGTCATTGATTTTCCCTATATGTATATAGTAAAAACTTAAAATATCTTCTTTTAAAGAACTCAAAGAGTTATGGCTAAGATATTTAGCTTCAAACATGTTCTAATAGGTGTCTACCAAGTTTGTTCAAATAAAAGCCCTGGGGTCAAAATTGGCACTGCCCCGGGGTCATTGATTTTCCTTATATGTGTATAGCAAAAACTTAAAAAATCTTCTTTGAAAAAACCCAAATAGCTAGAGTTAAGATATTAAGCATGAAACATCTTTTAGTGAGTGTCTACAAAGTTTGTTCAAATAAATGACCTGGGGTCAAAATTGGCCCAGCCCCGGGGGTCATTGATTTTCTTTATATGTGTATAGCAAAAACTTAAAATCTTCTTTGAAAAAACCCAAATAGCTTGAGTTTAGATATTAAGCATGAAACATCTTCTAGTAAGTGTCTACAAAGTTTGTTCAAATAAAAGCCCTTGGGTCAAAACTGTCCTGGCCCAGAGGTGTCATTGTTTTTAACTATATGTGTATAGTAAAAACTTAAAAAATCTTCTTTTAAATAACCCAATGAGCTAGAGGTTAGATTTTAAGCAGGAAACATCTTTTTGTTGGTGTCTACCAAGTTTGGCCAAATAAAAGCCCTTGGGTTTAAATTGGCCCTGCCAAAGGGGGGGGGGGGCGGAGGTCATTGTTTTTCATTATATGTGTGTAGTAAAAACTTAACATCATGAAACATCTTCTAATGGGTGTCTTCCAAGTTTGCTCAAATAAAAGCCCTGGGGTTTAAACTGGCCCCGCTCCGGGGGCCTATATACAGGTGAGCAATCTCAGGGCCATCATGGCCCTCTTGCTGAGTGTTTTACTAAATGTGTCACTTGATTCCAAAAATTACCACTGAAATGCCTGAACAATTTTTTGCTGCTTTCAAGAAAGGCATTATTTGTTGTTTATTGTTATACCTGAAATATCTAGATGAGCAGTTTAAGTTTATGAATGTGTGAGTGCATGTGTGTGCTTGATGAGGGTAAATTCACCCGTTAGGTACACAATGCAAACGTTGCTGTCTAGTGCTGACCCCGGACATGTCGCCAGTCATGTCCTTAAAGGGTCAATTTTGAAGCACAAGGTGGTGGTAGTTTATATCCATGCAATTTCCACGGTGTATTATCCATGAATTTTGAGCCAAAAAGTAGATCGCTGTACGGCGGTCAATGAGAATCTAAATGTACAGTAACCTAAGACAATATGATATATCAGTTAAGGTAACTAACTGCAGGATTTACCCTCTTAAATACGAAAGGAAAGGTGAAGGTCTCTTATGATACTAGAAAAAAAATAGATAGCTGTACGGTGGTCAATGAGAATCTAAATGTACAGTAACAGGAGACAATATATCGGTTATGTTTTCTGGCTGAATGATTAACCCTCTAAATGAAGTAAGGAAAAAGTGATGGTCTTGTGTGATATGCAGCGGACATTTCGGATGGTAACCAGTACTTGTAAATGCTGAAATACTACACGGAAGACCACAATAGGTCTTCTACACCATTAAAGCTTTACTGAACTAAACAGTACCGCCTCGACGTCAACAAACTATACAACCAGACAGAAATAATCGTCAAATCACGTGGACACAGCTAATTGTTTCTGCTCTTGCAATAAGTATAATAACTAAATTAAACTTACTTTGTCTGAAAACTTTTATAATTAAAGGTTTTGCAAACTATAACCGAACCTGGTTGCTTCTAAATTTTAAATTGCGTTTTGTTAACCTTAATACTTTGGAATTAAAAATGATCGATGCTACCAATATAATTTCATACAGTCAGGCCAGGCTCTATACTGTAAGTAGTTCAATTTGTTCGGTACTGAAATACATTTACTGGAAGCTTCAAATGGAGTTGCGCTCACTTAGCAGCTAAATGAATCCACTGCCGTCAAAACTATCATGAACTTTCGACTGATGCGCATAAGTGTAGAATGGACTGAGCCGGGCAAATCCATTTTACAAATCAGCAGGGAGGGATTTTGATATGAAATCCTAAAATTGAGCAACCAACAGCGAGTTGTCAGATGGCTTGTTGGTGAGACTTGCTTTGCTCTAGATTGCTCTGGTCATTTGCTGATACCATACAAAGGATAAAAGAAAGTAAAATCATGCTCTTTTAGAATTCATATACTACTGATATTCAAATATGTACAACATTTTTTTCAAACCGTTAAGTGTGGCAAACAGAGACAAAATCTTAGGGTATAAATAATGAGAAATAGATTTGAAGCTCAATATTTATTGTGCTTTTTTTGCTCAAAAGCTTATTATAAATTAATTCAAAGCCCATGATAAATAAATAATGAGTATTACGGAGATAAATAAGATAATATAAATCTCAATATAAATCTCCCGATGGTTCATAACCAGTTTTTTGGGGCAAGGTTGAGTCCAAGCAAATGATATTAACAGAATATATACAAATGTAGATATATAACTATAGGCGTATTTTTGAAGTTCAGATCAAGTTTGAGTCCGTTGTTGTAGTCATTCCAGCTAGTTCTAGTCCTCCACCACTCGATGACGTCACTTCCCCTTCGAGACGTTCGAAGTTAGCGGGACGACAAGTTACTAGACGTAACAGACTTTTGATGCACGACCGGAAACTCCGAATCATAATGCAATAAACCCAAAAGTTCAGATGAAAACTGACAATGAGAAAAAGTTCATATATGCAGTGGACAAGCCTGTTGGTGCGTAGCGGGAATATCCTTTTTCCCGCGTGATTTAGACTGACGGTGATCAAGTAAAATATGCCGTAAGGCAGTTCTGGCACAAGGAATATTACGACAATCAGAATCACGACTACAGTGACGTTCCTTTGCGTCTGTTTGCGTCGCCCAATACGGTTATGTACACTTGAATCCTGCTTAAACGTATTCAGAGTTCTGACCATATTCACCGCAAATCCCACCAGCGCAAGTGACGGGAGAATGTGGCTGAGAAGTAAAGTAAGCCACATGTAAACACACGCCCAACCACATGGTTCCCTAATACTCCAGTGGCAGTATCCTTCCTCGGCTTTTATGTCAAATGCATGGAAACTATGTAAGCCAAACGATGCAAGATATATTACTAAAATAACAAATAATGTCTTTGGCATTGTGCACACTTTCTTACCAAGGTTTGGATGACGAATTTGCAGAAATCTATGAAAAGCTAGGAGCAGTGTTTCCCAAACAGATATGGTATGAAAAGCACGCGATATATATAGCCGCGTTATCATGGCGGCATTGCACCAATCCTTTGTAAGAAGAAAATTTTCGTTCGTAAAAATATGAAACGTTGCCGGCAACGTCACAAGTCCTGTAAGCGAATCTGACACAGCAATGAAAACCAAAATCAAATTGGTCGCATTGCGCATCCGTTTTCGTAAGAATCCACCAATCACAACAAAGTTGCAGCACGTAGTGAATAAGACAAGAACAGGCCAAATATACCCATAAATAGGGAGTTCGAACTTAAATATTTCATAGAGATGATCGTCATAGGCGTATTCATATCCATCATAATATTCATAGTTTTCATCATAGTATCCGTTTGCTCCATGACCGTCGTTTACGTGTGACGTAACATTGTAAACGTCAGCGTGAGAGTGAACATCATAGTAAGAATGTGTTGATCTATCCATTTTCCAAGTTGTTTACACGTCTCTTATCTCTGCAGATAAAAAAAGAAAAAAGAAAATGTGGTGCTAAGGTCATATTGATCAACCGATCGATTTATCAAGTTCATTTCGGTTTAAAATACGTATATACTATCGCATAGTATAAAAAAATTAATCAGATACAAACATAATAAATCAAAATCTCAAAATATCAAGTAAAAAGTATATCAAGAATTTTTTTACAACAGAAAGTATCAAGCATTTGCCACCAATTTATAGAGGCTGTCATGTGCTTTGTATTAAATACCATAATTTTGGAATGGACAATATCAGCATGTAAAGAACAAAAGTTTTGGAAGCTAGAACATAGCACTTCAAATGTCACTCATCACGTGTACTTAGTAATTGAAATCATTGTCATCCTGAATATATGGTTTGAATAACACTGATAATTAAAGTAAAGGTTAATAAAAAAATTACACTAATTACTTTATTTCACAAAGAAGCATTTCACGACTAAATATCCAAAGTGTTACGAAAGAAATGAATTGCGCTTAAGAAAAAGATCCCTATTTTATACATTTGGTCCGGTAATCTAAAGTATTTCCACATACAATGTACATGCCATTGCTAACAAGTCTTTTTTTGTATGCCTTAATTAGTTCTTGGCACGAAATCCTTCTATCAATAGCTTCAAATAACAGATCTATTTTATATATCAAAACTTAATTTATTTATTGAAACATCTGTAATTCTATATTATTTAAAACACTATTATTTCTTTTTAACTCTTGCATCTTGAAGTTAAATGTAAAAACAAATGGGAAACATTTAAGATAATATGTAATTTGATAGTATTGAATCGCCATGACTGTCACCAAACCAAACAGATTACCGACAAAATAAAGCCCTGATTATAACGAAATTAATGCACGATGAAACAAAGAAAGACATGTACAATCAAAGATAACTTTAAAAAAGATATTTTGAACTTCTTGCATGATCAATTCGTCTTTGTTGAAGCCCTTTGATGATAGCATTTTGCATGTCGGAATGGTTTAAGTCTTTTGTTTTATAGTGAATGCATAGAGTGCGTTTGCCGAACAAAGCAATTGACGAGTCAGTTGAAAATAAAAAGACCTTCAACAAAAAGTATCATGCAAATCTGAATTGGTATACCTTTTACCGTCAGATTTGTTGCAGGAACAATATATTCGAAAGTTTTTTTTAAAACTTTCAAAGTTTCTTTTCACAATTGTATATGTTAAAATAGCAAGATGTTTTTAAAATTCATTTTTAAAAATCATTATCCCTCATGGACAGACTCAATGAAACCGAGTCTGCAATTTTCATGTAATTTTGTTGTGATAAATGCTACCTAAGGATCACCCTTCTTTCAGGTTTTTATTATATAAATGAATAGGTATTTTCTAGCTAAATTGAATTTAAAATCGAAAACAATTGTTAAGATAAACGAACAAATTAATTAAATTCTAACATTTGAAAATTAGATAAAGTTATATAATTATAATTTAAAAAACAACAAAAACAACAAAAGAAAAAAAAAACAGGAAAAAAAAAACAAACAAACATTTAAAGCATACCTTATATATTAGCTTATCCTTTTAAAGCTAGCTTAGAAAGGCTTACAACGTATCGTAATTATTTGAGCATTAATGTCCTAAACAAGTCTACGGTACACGATTCCCAGCGCACTTCTTAAATACGCTGCACTACCACTTAATTGGTATTTTAAACCACATCGTAAGCGTGAGAGAAAATTTCAACTTGAGAAAAGTTTAACTATTTATAGTGTTTTAATAATTAATGTTTTTGGCATGCTGTTAAAGTATAAGAGGCTGAATGTAAATGGTTTCCTTAATAATTCCACATTTACTTTGACACGTCTCATTAAAATCAAATGGAGCATATTTGAATGGGTGGAGAATAAAAAAACCACACACGAACTCAATAACGCTTCGTCTGCAGTTACGTATAAACGTTTGAAAATTTTTATTTAACATTAATTTCAATGCAATAGTTTTATAAACGTTTAATGTTGAGAATTGAGAAATTAAGAAATAGCAGTTAGTAATTTTGACTTTTTGGTATGCAGCTCGAATATTCTGTATAAGTTTGAAAAGTAAATTCATCTAGTATTGGGTGACTGGTTAAATTAGCAAACAACGTCACAAACTTGACAAATATATTTTTAGTTTACATTCCGTACTTGTTAAATTCTTACAGGCGTATTATCATATAATAAACAAACAAAAGCACACACACACACAAAAAAAACACACACATCCAAATATTTACATCTACATATACATATAAGAACATCTGCAAAGTAAATGTCAAATATCTGACTATTAATGACAGAAAATTCACTTCACATGTTGAATTCACACTATTCATACTATTAAAAAGCGCATGCGATGAGAAGAATGTTTGAAGATCAAATCATTTTTTTCAAATAAAGTTTAAATGTTTTCAATATTGTCTTCAAAGACAAAATCCATATGGCGTATTAAAGGACATCAGTGATATCCGGGTTTTGAATAAATGACTTAAAATATATAAATGAAGCAAAGAAGATAACCATTTACCCGCAAAAGAAAATACACTATTTATAAGACATGTAGAAACGTTACATACATACGTGAATTTTAGCAGAACACGATTGGTTATCTTTCGCCTTATCATAATTGTAGGTGATAGAAAAAAGCAATCAACTTTATTTAATCTAGCAAGTTCCGGTTAAATGGATGCCATATCCAACCAGATACCAATTATCATGTTTTTAAAAGTTAAACCTTAATATCATTTGTACAATCCAGACTTTTTGCTAAGGATGTTCTGGTTATTAGATTTCATTTTCTTCCTGAAATATCAAAGAGATCGACCAGTGCCAGAATTTTAACTTAGTTGATCAGATATCCAGTTCAGAGGTTGTCTTAAATCTAGGTTACCAAGTTACCATAGTCTATTCTGAATAAAAATCTAATATTTTTTGCCAGAGAAATTTTTATTGAAAAAAAAAATCCAGAGAAAATTTTGTTTTGTGTTATTTCTACCTCTAAAATTTTATCAATTTCAGTATGGTACATTATAAAAAGGAACTTTTGAAAATATTAATATCTATCAACGTGGGGAAACATGTATTGTACCAATTATTGCCGTGAATAATTTAAGCGAAATAACAAGGCATATCGTCTTTGTTTACTTGTATGATTAAATAATTAAATTATTTGGCATAAACATAATCAAGAATACAATAAAAGCTGACATCAACACAATATGAATACCATTTTAAGATATTTAACTTATTAACCATTTCCCATCTTTACAGAATTTATTATTTTAAATCAATCTCACCATTCTTTTTCTGGTATACTGGTATCACATTTAGAAACATTTATATCAAACAAAATCAAGGAAATCTTTAATGATTTAAAACATTCATAAAATGATAGAGGATAAATTACCAAAAACGAAACGCGTGTAATTCTAAGTATATTTCTTTTATTTTCTTTCGCATATTTTGCTCTTAAAGTGCCTAAATTAATCTAAATCTATATAACAAAAAATATCAAATTTTATCTTTTTACGCTTTTGACATGAAAGCCACATTTTCCCTCAGAAATCAATGATTTTTAATGATTTAGAAAGGTCAAACTTTAGAAACTGATTTAAAGCATTTTATATGTTAAACAACAGAAGAAAGTAGCACGGAAAGTTTAGTATTTTGACTTCCATACAAAATATTAAATAACTCTGATAAAAACAATAACCGAAGATCAGTAGAAGCAAAAGATAATTAATCTACATGGTCATGAGTAATAATATTTGAAACTTAAACAAGGTAACAAAAACTAAAAAAAAAAATGTTTGAGAAATAAAAATGATAGCATTTCTGATGCTTAATGTAATATTCACCACAACATTGCAGATAAAATCATTCGCAACATTGACTGAATTTTATTGTCGCACGTGCCAATTATAAAATTGGCCTGAATCGGATACAACCTATCTTTTGCATTACAAATTTAAACCTGAAATATCCTATAATATATGCAATAGTTTCCCGTTTGAATACTCACAAATTTCGTCAATAACACATTTGATTTATGAAAGATTATATTTGCTACGTGTTACAATATCTATATTTAATCAAAATTAAATTTGTCATTGATGTTAGTATATTCTTACTGTAGTAGAAATGCATACTGAAGTGTGTGGTTAAAGTTCACACGGCAGTATTGTTAAACCATTGATAAACTAACTGGACCGACAAAACATATACATTATAAAAAAAACATGTATAATAATACAAAAATAGAATTGCTACATTCAAATTTCACTTATTTGATTTAAATCCACCACACTACACGATTTTTGTTTTTTTTTTACATTTACTACTGATTAATGTTTTACCTTCCACAAGAAATTGCTTTTACACAACAATGATTTCACGAGGCTTAAAAAGAAACTGTAAAAAAATTAAACCCATATAATAATTATGTTCTAACAACATGCTATGTATCCTAATATAGCCCTATGAATCAACTGATTTGTTTAAATTAAGCGTTCAAAGTTCTTGTATTATCATGATTAAAGTATGTCAATTATAAATGTTTTAATCATGTCATGATAAAAAATACATCACAATCTTCACTATTCATACTGTTATACTTTCTTATTTTATATACAAACAATATGTCATGTCCTTACGTAGTTATATAGATATAATCGATATATTTGTTTTCTAAACACAAAAGTTTAAACGTTAAATAAGTACTACTGATGTCCAAATGCAATGAAAATTTCTAACATAGATCAGCTTGAACAAATTTAAACTGAACAAATATGCAAAAGGTAATAAGGAAATGTACTAAGAATTAAATTGACGAAATCGGTTTGTACGGTTTTTATCTATATATTTAAGATAAAAGCGTTTACATGATTTTTTATTTATAGGTCATTTTGGACAATCAAAATGAACATTCTAAAAATTGGAGTGAGCAAATATTCTAACATTTTGTATACAAGCTATTGTCTTGTCCCAGACCTTTATCAAATGATACATTAATCTCGGAAAAATATTTCTAGTCCCATCATATCAATGAAGCTTCAGTGGCGACGCTTTAAACATTTTTGTACTGATTTGATAACATTTTTTGTGTTTGAAAAAATACAATAAAATAAATTTTCAGAATTTAAATACATTTTGTAATAATATGACATTACAAAAAAGTATGTGCCTAAGAATGTTCATGTTTGTGTTGAATCTTATCTGTACTCAAGTACACAGAAATTAAAAAAAATATATCGAATTGTCACACACGGATATAGGAAAAGATACTTCAAACAAAGGATTCTATAAAAATAATTTGCCACAGAGACTCGAAAATGTACAAGCCGCGTTTTCCTACAAAAGCTACTTTTTTGGGAGGAAATCACACATACATATCGTAATTAATATCTAAATGAATAATAAAAAAGTAAATAAATAAAACAAAATAAGTTGACATACCTACTTACTTACAGTTCGTATCCTTTGTACATTTATTTGGCATTTAAACGTCAATAATATTACACTTGAATATTTATAGCTAACAATTAGGTATATCACATTTTGAATCGAACATTCTATTTGATTTCGCCCTACGCATTTTCTTTGGTACACCACGCCTATTTGTAATTACATATCATGTGAAGTGTACATAGGAATGAACAGGACACCTGCACGTAGTATTTGTGGTGTTTCTAACCAGCAATTAATTCGTAATTTTAAGGTTATGAAAGTGGCTATATACGGAAACACTTTCTTTTAAAGTCTTAGTAAATTGGTGAGATTTCCTGTACTGTATTATTCTATATAAGTATCCCGTAGCTTCGTTACTAGTTTAAGACAAGGAAATGTTGGAGTTGGGGGCGGATGATTACATTATGTTTTGAGTGTTTCTTTACTTCATTTGAAGAATGTGAACTCATTATTTATTGTTACCATATACAGGAATGCTTTCTTAACTTTCCTATAGAATTCATCAAGTCAATGACAATTGGTAGATCAAAGTTAGAGATAGAGTAAATAACTTTATTCATATATGCTATTTAATATTGCATCTTGATTTGGTACTAGTTTTCTCCTGTTCTTCAGAAAGTTTCACACGACAATGAAAAACAATCAGAATTAAACATCCTCTTTTCAAAAAGGAAAAATACCGTCGCATTGTACTCAAACTCAAAAACCCGATACCCGTATGCTTTATTCTTATAACGAAATAGACTTGTGATAATTCATTCAAAAATATGAACAAGTGCAAAATCTTATTGCATTAAAATAGATAACAATTCATTTATTTCTCAAAAAAAAAGAGAGTAATTAGTCATGATGATTAAAGAAAATATTGGAATAACTTTGATTTAAAACATAATACACTTTAAAAGAGAACTCTTGAATAGCATGAACCGTTTTACAGACAGAGTAAGAAAACTTCTTTGCTGTTTTTTTCTTCTTTTAAAAAACCATGTTAAACATAAAAGTTATTACATATTTCGCTTCCGTTTCCATGATAACCTTAGAGAGAGATAGTAGCCCTGGTTTATATGAACCAAATATTTTTGATAAATGATTGCGTTATCTTACCGTGTGAAAAAAAACAAACAAACAACCAACAGCAGAAAACTTCAGAAGTTGTGCAGATAGCTTAGATAGATGTCATAATTAAATAAAGGAAAATCGTGATAACATCTATTCTCGTAATGTATCAATCATTCGTTAAATGTTATTTTCCTATTAAACCATCATTAATATTATATTCAAATATGGTACGCTGTTATATACTTAAAGTACCAATTATACATAATTATGTTTAAGATAAGAAATATACATGAATCGCAGAATATTGTACATAACCTAGTTTTAGGTATGAATCATACATATAGCAAAACAAACTATACTGTACATAAAATGTTTTAGGTACGATTTATACATAAAGCGCAGCATATTGTATATAACTATGTTTTAGGTATGATTTATACATATAACTTATATTGTAGTAATGGGACATAAGCTATGTTACATAAGACGTACACCATTTAATTAAGATAAAATTTACTTTACTTTCAATATCTGTATATAATTTAACACCAAAAACGCTTAAACATAAATATATTATGTATGGTCTAGTAGACTGAAGCGAATAACTTTGGAATAAAAGATTGATCACATGTGTTTAAATAGATATTGCATTTATCATTCAGTGAAAGTGAATAATTTATGAAATAAATGCATCTTTATTAACTATCTATAGATAACTACATGCTGCGATTTGATATCTCCAAACGGATACAATACGGAAATACTTCCCGTTTAAATCGCAGTATGAGTGTCTAGTACATTATGAAATTTGAATAAGACTTCCCCGTGTTCTTCATTCACAACATTATTCTAACTTTGTAGCCCCTTGTGGCGGAGGGGTTGTTTTGACGAATTCAGGCATAAAGCAACTAAATGGGTCCGAATAACTGGATTCTATGCGTCTATTAACTAAAGCAGGTGAGGTAGTTTTTAATCGTCTTCTCTGTTTCGGCGTCATATGACCTTACATGTAACTGTGTTGTTTCGTCCTTTAAACCAATAAAACAATCTAATTTTAAATGTAACAATTTCGAAATTTGTTGTTTACAAATATCGTTTTCCCTAATAACTAAAGGAAAAAAGCTTACATCTTCATTGCCATTCATTAATCATGTCACATTTTATCATTCTAGCATTAAAGAAACAGCATTTTAATGTAATTAATTTTTATACATATGTTATGTACATATGGCAATTATAAATCTTACCATTGCCAATGAATACATTCAGCAAATATTTAAAATATATGTAAAGGTTGCATGAAAATGTATTCTTGTGTCTCTTTTTGTCTTTTCTTTGTTTGCTTTGTGAAATTAGCTTGTATTATCATTAACATAATGATAAAAGCCTGTATACATTGTTGCGTTCTTTTCTACACACTCAGTCGAAAGTTTACCAAACAGATCTGGTAATGTTTCATAACGCATGAATCGGTGCAAGAGATAAAACAAATATTGTATATTAATAACACACTATAACAATTGTCATTTCTTGTTTAATTTCGAGTTCATCAAGTTTGGAAAATCTTCAGAGGTTGTACATTGGTAATTGGTTGGTGTAAATCGTCGTTTTTTTAAGACTGATCTTCTTGTTTGTAAATTCCTGAATGCAGAAATGTAGAAACTATGTTTAGTTGAATGCATAAATTTACCCTTACACTGTCATAAAATTTTTAATCAATGATTTTATAAGCGCAGATATTTACAGTATAAACTATTTTTTATGTTCTAAAATAAACATATTTAGTAACATAAGTCTGTAAAGATCCCTTAATTTATATGTTTGTTTGTTTAATTTTTATATTTAAAAACGTTACATAACAGTTATGTAGGTCTTTAGCTGACGATAACTTTAATGTGGATCAAGGTTTAAATAGTTGCCTTCTTCGTGGTAATAATTTAGCATAACGCACTTTACTAGCTTAGAACCACTCGATTGTATCGCAAAGTTAAGTCTGGCATAGACTGTCAGTCACATTGAAAGAATCAAATGTCCCTTTTCGTATTCAACAAAACAACAAGCCGTGTGAGGGGCAATTGATTAGACAAAGGTCAAACGGATTCTTGTAAACAAACTCGCCAGGAGCCCCGTAGCTTCTTATATGTGCGTTTTGTATATGATTACACGTAACTGATGTCGTTTGCGTCATCTTAAACCAATGAACAAAAACTGATTTAAATATATCAAAGATTCAAATTTTTTGTTTAAAACTATCTTTTTTCCTGCATAAATAAAGGAAAAATACATTGTGCATTGCCATTCAATAATCATGCACATTAGTATTATGATTAAAAAAGCATTTAATGATTTTTTTATTTGTTATGTACATAGGGCAAAAAACTACTGCATGTACATCAGCATTTTTAAATCCTGACATGATTCTTGCGCTCTTTTTTTCTTGTGCTAGTGAAATTTGTATATCACATGTAAAAGCTGTATCATGTTGGTTCTTCACATAGGAAAGTCCAACAGATGGACTGTTTCATAACGCATGAACGTGCAATATCAAAATTGTATAAATAACACCTATAACAATGATATTTCTCTGTTATTTCTTCTCGTTTGTCTTTTAGTGTTTGTACTTGTATTGTGACGTGTAAATAGTCGTTTTTTAAGATAAATTTCTTGTAACTTCAAAATTAGAAAAAAAATGTTATTCAATGCAAGTTCCCTTACAACCAAGATATATTAAATTCAAAATGCAATTTAAGACGTTATTTAATATACTAAATCATGTTTATTTTTAAACAATTCATATTCTGTAAATCTGTCATTCTTATATGTAATTTATATGATGGAGTTCACTAAAAAATTTGCTCATCTAAACACAATGAAGAAATATTTGATCTGATATATCAAAATAGAACCATATGATAAGACTGTTTTTTGCATGCGATAAATAAGGAAAAACCATTGTCCTTGAAATTGGACTTGGTGATAAGATTAAAAGCAAGATTAATGTGAGACACTTGTGGAGAATTGCAACTCTTTTACCATGCCAATTACATACTCAAATATAACTGTATTGAGACAAATTAAAAAGTTCAAGATCTGGTATCTTTTTAGTATGGAATGGCATCACTTAGTAATGTTTTGTTAAAGATTTTCTTTACTTCTTGAAGGTTTTGAAGTATTTTACTTGTTTTTTTTCTCTTTAGTATCTAAGCATAGTTATTACAAAGGGATCGTGGACATGTACATAGAGGGACGAAGGAAATATTGTTATATAGAGGGACGGGGGAAATAGTGTTATATAGAGGGACGGAGGAAATATTGTTAATTGCTTTTAAACAGTGTCTGTATCATTTATTATTTAAATATAACAAATGAATTTATCTGAACAAGTTATTACTACTTTCAACAAAGTCATTTTGTTTCAGGGCTGAATTCCGCTTAACATGGTGCTGGGATCTAGACGCAATTAAACCGAATCTGCAATGTACACTACAGTTTGAGTATTGTTTTCACTGGCTCGAGGGATCTCCCGATGCTATTGTACTTAATGTTATACCTGATGATATATTCCTAATGGTTAATATAACTGACACATTCGTTTTGTAAAAGGCGTGCCGATATTGATATGGTGTTTAACATTGTCTTTTAACCTTTTCCTTTGACGTCTTATATGTGATATGCAGGCTTCATAACATCTGATCCCCTTTCAAGTTCCATTTTGTTTAGTTCAGCCCATTGCTTTCTCGTTTAAGGCACAGGCTTTTTTATTACTTTGGGACCATACACCGCTTTTGATAGAATGACACTAATACTGTGTCACTTGAATATGTTGAATTCTGCTTAATCCGGTGCAAGAGCGTGGACGGTAGTTTGCACTTGACAGTACCGTCCATGAACAGGCTCAATCAAACCGAGCATGCTTAGGCTTTCTGAAGGAATTCTTATTTTCTCTACTTTAATGTGATAAGTCAATGCAGCGGACTAGCCAGTGCTTTTACGGCAAAGTAGTACACGTTAGAACGCATTAGGACGCCTTATACTTCTAAAGCTTTTGTGACCTTTATAGGGTCGCTTGAGACGTTATCATATTTAAGAATATACATCAACACATAAAGCCAGAACAATACGAAATATTTAATGGTTCATGCTTTTCAATTAGATATAATTTGTATTTGTAGTGTATAATTCGTATATTTGTATATTATACTGTACTCGTGAAGCTTTTAATTCGAATCTGTCTGTTGTTAATGTGAAAGTCTTTGATATCAAAGCAGCCAACAATATATATACTGAGGTCAGTTTGGCTCATGCATACCGAGCCTGCAACATTTTCAATTTTGCCGTTTTGTACTTTCTTAAGGGATTCTATCAGTGTGTTTGTGCCTTGAAGAGGCTGTAAAACGTCTCACCGGATTTTATACATATATTTCTGATCATTGAAGATCGTTAAACACGAAAATATTGTTGTGTTTGTCGCGCCTTTAGTTGTTTATATTTGTTTTTTTCTACTCCCTTACTTGAATACTGTATAATCACCCTAAGGATATGTGACCTGTTTTATTTTCTAATTAGTGTTTTGACAGCATATCTGTGAATTCCATAATTCATCACTGTCAAATTTTGCTTAAGCACATGCTAAAGGGCTTGGACAGTAGCCAGTACCGTCCATAAACAGGCTCAATCAAACCAAGACTGCAACATTGTCAGTAGTACCGTTTTGAACTCTCTTTAGGGATTATATTTCTAAATAGAAATGGTCATTTGCCACTTACTTTGAAAGGACGAAAAAGCTAAACTAATATTCTTTGTATCATATACTTCTGTTATTAAAAATATGTACAATACAGTCTTTAAACCGATACAGTTTTGGCAAACATTTCAAAGTTATACATCAGAAATATTGATAAACACACAAAATGTATATTCCAAACAATTAATGCACAGATCCGAAGCTCATTATAAAGTAATTAAAAACCCATAAAATGAATATGAATATCACTGTGATTATTTAGGTAATTTACATCGTAGGAAACCACGAAAACAGCTTATTTTGGCACTTTTCTGTTCAAACTTAGTAAATTATTTACATTGAATTATCTACCTAGTTTATGAAATATTTTTCTGGGGCGTCTTTGAATTCAGTTCTGATTCGAGTCTGTTTCAGTAGTCATTCCAGCTAGTTCTAGACCTCCGCCACTCGATGACGTCACTTCCCCTTCGAGTCGTTCGAAGTTAGCAGGTCGACAAGTCAATAGACGTAAGAAACTTTTGATACACGAACGAAAACTTCGAATCATGATGCAGTAAACCCAAAAGTTCAGATGAAAACTAACAATGAGGAAAAGTTCATAAATACAGTGGATAAGCCTGTTGGTGCGTAGCGGGAATATCCTTTTTTCCGAGTGGTTTAGACTGACGGTGATCAAGCAAAATATGCCGTAAGGCAGTTCTGGCACAAGGAATATCACGACAATCAGAATCACGACTATAGTTACGTTCCTTTGCGTTAGTTTCCGTCGTCCTGAACGATTACTCACAATTGACTCACGTTTGAACGTATTCAGAGTTCTGATCATAATCACGGCCAATCCCACTAGTGCAAATGACGGAAGAATGTGGCTGAGAAGTAAAGTAAGCCACATGTAAACACACGCCCAGCCACATGGTTCCCTAATACTCCATTGACAGAATCCTTCCTCGGCTTTTATATCAAATGCATGGAATATATGTAAGCCAAACGATGCAAGGTATATTACTAAAATAACAAATAATGTCTTAGGCATTGTGCAAACTTTCTTACCAAGATTTGGATGACGAATTTGCAGAAATCTATGAAAAGCTAGGAGCAGTGTTTCCCAAACAGATATGGTATGAAAAGCACGCGAAATATTATAGCCGAGTTATCATAGCAACATTGCACCAGTCCTTTGTGAGGGCAAAATTTTTGTTCGTGAAAATATGAAACGTTGCCGGCAACGTCACAAGTCCTGTAAGCGAATCTGAAAGAGCTATGAAAACCAAAATCAAATTGGTCGCATTGCGCATGCGTTTGCGCAAGAATCCACCAATCACAATGAAGTTGCAGCATGTTGTGAATAAAACAAGAACTGGCCAAAATATCCAAAAAATGGGAATTAAAAATTGAATATTTCATAAGATGTCGTCAAAAACGTTTTCGTAAAAAACCGTCATAAAATTCATAAATAGTTTCGCATAGAAATACATGTGCCCATTTCCTTTTTTATTCATTTAGAAATTCCCCAAGTGTCTATTTTAAGAAGGGGTGGGGGATCGTTCAATTTTTAAATCCCCCTTTTTTTCGAGGATTTAAAAAATTTAAAAGGAGAAAAAGGGAAAAAAATCAAACAAATTAATTAATTTAATTTTTCGTACCCCCCCCCCCCCCAAATTCCGTATTTTTCGTTTTAAATTTTTATGTTTTGGTTTACCTTTGTTTCAAAAAGAACTGGTGTGTTTAAAACAAAAAATAAAACAAAATTACGACTCGACTTTTTTACTTTGCGTACACATGGGCAATTGACGTGGACCATTTTTTTATTTATTTTTTCCTATGATATAAAATGGTCGAAATTTATTAAAAGTAGGGGTATCATTATGTCATTATTTTTTATAATTTTTTTTTGGCTGGCATTATATATCACAAAAAAAAAAGGCTTAAAATTTTAAAGGGGTCACAAACCAATTAAAAAAAAACAAATTAAGTTTTTTTAAAAAAATTTAAACCCCAACCTGTTAAACCCCAAAAACCAAAAACCTTTTCTTATTCCCAAACCGTTTTAACGTTAACCCTCAGTTATTATGTTTTTTTATGAAAAAAAAAAAATTACACAGCAGGTCGGTTTTTTAACGCGAAATCCAAACAAACACCACATTAAATATTCTTATTCAATAAAAGAAATTTTTTAGATTTTAAAAAATGCTGGTAAAACTTAAAAAAAAATGCAAGGATAAGTCAAGAATTCAAAATTTATTTTCCGAACTGGGAAAAGCAAAGTTGCAACGGTTAAGACATAATTTATGTTATGTATTATTAATGATATAAATATTAAAATAAATCAGGTAAATGTCGAGTGGGAGGACGTTATATGGTGATATGATGAATTGCTACAAAAACTAATGACTGAAGTTATAATTGTCACATTGGGTGGTTAATTATCATTTTAATTTTTAACTGAGTTTCAGATATACACATCATGCAGCATTTCAGTGAAAAAGTTGTTTTGTTTTTTTTGAAAGTATTATGAAATATTTTCAAAAGTCCCTAGATATTACGTAAAGGCCTAAACAGACGGTAGGATTTAGTTGTACAGCACTAATTAGAGATAAGATGTACAATTTAAAGCTATACAACACTTGCATTCAGACGGTAATTCTACACTGTAAGAATCATCTGAGGTTTCCCCTAAAAAGGATCCCTTTATATTGATCCTTTACATACTTTACTCACTAAATACTTTTTTCTCCATGAGAAATGATTGAAACACCTCCATTTAAAAAAATATAAAAAATATTTTTTTAATGTGAAGCCTGACCGAGACTCAAACCTGGGACCTTCGGAATACCGTACTGCGGCTCTACTGACTAAGCTATCTGGCCGCCTACAAACTACCTCCCCTCCCCTAATTAGAGAACAATTCAATACCGTGACATAATCATTTTCGGAATAATTTTGGATTCAAACATATTTGTGTCTCCTGAAGAGTTTTTCAACATCATTTTTATCCCATCTTACTACTATGTTTACCTTTTAGCCCTAATTGTTCTGGAATTTCATTCATTACACCCATTATCCGGAGATAATTTGGTTATCTGTTACTTGTCATTGCGGGAGGTCTGTAAAAATCTGTACGACAAGATTTTCAAATATCCCTTACATCTAGACTTAAGGTTTCCAAAATCAAGAAATAGTAGCCTTCACACATTAAGATTTGTCTGTACATCTTAGTTTTAATTGGTGTTGTACTTCAAAATCCTACCGTCTGTTGAGGCCTTAAGCAACCGATATCTTCATTCACACTAAGTATTTGATTAAAAGGAGTGGGTTAGCATGCTTAAATTCAAATTGTCCTTCATTCAAAGCTCTCTGGATTCATATGTTCATTTGTGGCCACGAAAAACTCTTCACGATGCGTTTCCCAAGTATGATATACATTGTGCAACTACCAAGGACGTTAAAATAGGAACTCCACTGCTAAGTATCAAACATTAGTCACTTTCTTCTATCTTAGCTACGCTCTCTACAAACGATTGATTTTTTTACAAGATTTTATCTGAAAATGTATTCTGAAATAACAAAATGGTTCAAAACTCGAGATTGTATTTAAACTCTTGCAACACAATAAGAAAACTATGGAAAAAATGTAGGATACTATACATGTATAATTTGATACAGATTGCCGACAAATTAAAGCCATGATAATATCATTAATAAAGCCATGATATTATTATTAATAAAGCATTTTAAAACTTAAAAATGTTACCATAGTTGGATTAGATGTATTTTATACTAATGATTGATTGATTTGCTCCGTTGAAACATTTTGATGAATGTATTAATTTCGGTTTTTTGCCTGTCTGGATAATTATGCAAATGATATGTTTGTTTTTATGTTCATTTACTCAATATTAACCTTAGACAAAAAGTTATATAAAACATAAAGAGAGAAATATTGAAAACATTTTAAAGCAGGAACGGTTGACTTGTTTTGTTACAATGCATTATATAAAATATAGAAAAATATATGAAATAAGGAATTTTCACAAATCAAAATAATCATAATAATTAGCTTAATGAGTTAATTTCAAAAAGTATTTTCAAGCTAAACATTAAATAAATAACTAAATAATGAAATAAACAAACAAAATATTTTAAATATTAATATTTTAAAATATATAAGCTATGATAAAGATTATAAAAAAATATGTTTTAAGCATACCTTATAAGTTAGCTTATCCTCTTTAAGCTATATTAGAAAGGCTAACAACGTATAGTAATTATTTGTTAATTAATGTTCTACATACGTTTGCGATAACACCAACCACTTTAATTACAGCATTCCCGATACGCCGCGCTACAACTTAACTGGTATTTTAAATATCATCGTACGCGTGAGAGAAAATGTCAACTTGAGATAAGTTTAACTATTTATAGTATTTTAAAATAATAAATGTTTTGGCATGCTGTTAAAGTATAAGAGGCTGAAATGTAAATGGTTTCCTTAATAATTCCACATTTACTTTGACACGTCTCATTTAAATTAAATGGTGCATGTTCGAGTAATCTAAGTTTAACAAACAGAACGAATTCAACTTTTACTGACGTTTGATTATGAAGCATTAATATTATATAATTAAAATTCATTTCCATGTAATAAATATTTCTAATTTGAGTTTAATGGACAATTTTTGTTTAGAAATGTTGAACCATAAATCACCAATACGAAAGTCAAACTTCTGTGATTTCAATTTGCATCTCATGTTCGAAACTCTGTATTGGCTGTTCTCAAAAGCTTAAACAATGTAGGTGAACGAAACACGTTTTTATAAGTTTTCTAACAAATATGACTACTATAATTTGCATTAACCTTTTTCCGCATTACTTTTTGAGTTTATTATCCTCTCAGGTTTAATGATACACAATAAATTTAAAAAAAATGTTATATTTTTAAACATTTTAAAACACCTGCAAAATCAATTTCTAAATATCAAGCTTTACGTGACTTAAAATGCACTTTCCATATACAAGCTGTGCACATGGTTATCGACATCGACATCCTGCTGACACGAAGACACGTGTTATTCAACAGTATGTTTCTCGGTCACAACTTTTTATCAAATTTTTATGTTTTAAACAAAATCTCGAGAGACAAAAGAAATATTACGAATTCAAAGATATCCGTTAAGTCCAGATTTCGAAATAGACACTATATGTTTCTATACGAAGCAAAACGTTTAACCATTTACCCGTGTAAAAGAAAATGCACAATTTGAATGGCATGTAAGAGTAGTTACGTAACAGACCCGTGAAAATAGCGAATATGATTGGTTATCTTTGTCTTATCATAATTGTGGGTGATAGAAAAAGAATCAACTTTATTTAATCTCGCAAGTTCCGGTCAATGGCCAACCAGACACAACTTATCATGTTTAAATATGTTAAAGTTTAACATTGTTTACACAATCCAGACAAAAATTCTGATTATTATATTTCAATGTCTTCTGAAATATCAAAGTGAGCTATAAACCAGTTCCTAAATTAAAGTATCCTCAATTTGCAGTCAAGTGTGTGCCTTGAATCTATTTATCTATGTTATCCAAGGTGGTTTTGATACTAGTATTCATATATAACATCTATACTACTCTAAGGGCAATGATATTTCATTAAGAGATTAATACACGGCAGAGTAGGACTGGAAGGTGATAATCGGCCCGCAAAATGAATAATGGCCCCGAGGGCTTCAGCCCGAGGACTTTATTCATTTCAGGGCCGATTATCACCTTCTGGCACAACTATGACGAGTATTAATGTATTTAATACACTTGGTAGATCTAATAGTAACATGTTTCTAAAACAAATACTTTGATATTTCTTTCGTTGAAATTCCTGTCTGTACTTTTACTGTACTGTACAGTTACTTCTACAGAGTTGTTTACTTTTTATGTGTACAAAGTACACTAGAATCTAGAAGCAAGTATTATTTCCATTTTTTTCGAAATGAATATATCGTATTATTTATTTAAATTTCAATAGTTAAAAAACTGTGTTTGTACGAAATACGCTTAAGCTCTCATAATAAAATCAAGCGATTCGTGTTAAAAACCTACTTTCACTTTTACAGTTAACTGTTTGATGACGTAAAATCTGACGTCATTGTTTCAGTTTGTGCACGTGCATTAGTTCTGCGGGCTGATAACTAGTTCTCGGCCCCGGGCCGCAAACTCATAATAGGTCACGTGACACTCATAATCAGTTGAAATCATAGGCAATTTTGTTACTTTATATAGTAACAAGTGTATTAATTTATTTTTAAACGTTTAAATGTTTCCTTATTTAACATCACATTGATGCGGATATTGTTATATCTATATATTTTAGGAAACATTCATTAAAACGTAATGGACCAATGTCACCGTCCATCATTTAAATAATGAGACAAAAGACGACATCGTTGTAACTTGATCGTTTCTTTATAAATTAATTCAATTAACTGTCAAAAAGCAAGACACAGGAAACAAGAATTAAATAAAAAGCCTGACGCCGACACAATACAAACTATTTAAAGAGACACTCTACTTAATTAGATTATGTATTTCATTACGTCTGTACAGAATCTGTATCAAACATAACTTTTATCGTTCATTTACTACTTTACCAGTGTCAGATTTAGACAGATCAATTATACGATAAGTGTTTTTATCAATAAACTTAAATATTAATTATTTCTAAACAACCAACTGTATATTATTTAAATCTCGTTTTTCTTCTTCTGAAAAATTTATGCGAATTCTTTTGCGTGACCGAGAGAAAAATTCAAACTTACGTTCTTACATCACTAGTAATATGTTATATGTTTCAATCACGGATTTATATTGTAATGTAAATCCGTGGTTTCAATGTAGATAAAAGCATAATTACTGTTTCATTTTAACATCAAAGGTTTCAAATTCTATTTTATATGTAAGAAGTGTGTAAATTACAAAGATCTTAATCATGATTTAGATAATATAGGCTACGGTCCACTGGTCTTAACCTACTGCCCGTCATAGTTTATAATTAAATACTGTGATGATTGAATCATTATATTTGCTTAAAAAGATAATCATGACAGAATTCAATGGTTTAAATTTTATAACTACATTGTCATCATTATCATGATGTAATCATATAGTATATTGATAATGTTTGTATTACTTGACTGTTCAGTAGTCGGAAATGAAAAGATGAAATGTACGATAACTTTTATATCTATTACTATTAATGTTACTTTTTAATTTTTGAATTTAATGAAATAATGCATCAAGTAAAATTGTCATATTTTAATAATTTTGAAAATGAACATCAAAATGCAGAAATGACTAAATATTACACACAACTACCAAAACAATAAGATTTTTAAAAAGGCCAAAGAACAAAACATGCATGATAATAAAAAACATAAATATAGAAAACGACAAAATAAGTTTAAGTTTAAATCAAAATTGAAGTTAGTATACCTGATATTATTTAATTTATTCCTTACATCCACTGAATATTTATTCATTCTACATCAACGTGAATACATATTATCCAGGGCTTTAAGTATACTGAGATAAATTGCAAGTTTAAATGGCAATAATCACATTGATTTCGCCTTGCCCATCTTCTTTAATAGACAACGCCTGTATGAAATAACATATCATGTCCAAAGCTACGGAGAATGTTTGAGATCATATGTGATCAACTTACACTACAATGTATTCGAAAGTTTAAAACAATTAATCACATTTTAATTTTAAAGTTATTTTTTTTACCTGTTTCAGATCGCTTAACATGCCTTGTTTTTTTAAAGATCTTATTTTTACTCACGGTTAGGCACTTTATTATAAATACTTACAAAATAAATCTTAATTGTATATTTCGCTAACCCTTCTTCAAAAATAAAGGTAAAATCCTTCACTAAATTGTACAGTTAAACCATACGCAACATTTAGTACTCGTTAAACCAATATGTTAATACGCACGTGCCAAATATATAACATTGGGCAGTATGGTTACTTTAAGCTATAATCTACCTTTACAATCTGTAATTTTCATAATTACAACTTTATATCTGAAATAATTCGCTCTAATAGAATGTTCCGCTTGGCCGGTAACACATTACGTAATTACTTTTACATTTCGTAAAATAGTTTCAAATAATTCCTAAATTTACTACAAGAACTCGTTACGCGTTGGAATAATCTGTTGTAAATATAAACTATTCTTTCAATTCGGTTGTATAAACTGCTTGAATAACTTTTTTCGTGTCTGAATCATCTGGAAATGCTACCGAATTCTGTGAATACTTGTAAACCACATTGGCATATTGTAGAACAAAACAACTTACAGCACATACGATATAGAACAAAATTGTTAAGTTTAAATTGCACAAATTTGGATTTTGTATCCAATTCTGCAAGATAAATGCTTTTTTAATTAACTGATGTATGAATTATTAACACAATTGTTTCATTTTTTTAATTATAGTTTAAAAGTTTTTTCTCCTATCAAACTGTTTTGCATGAGTGACAACAATCATATATACTTAAATCATAAGATAAAACATTATATGTTTTTATCTAGTTTTAAAATGGTATTCGGTTTTCCATTATAACACTGCAACAAAAGCTTTAAACATTTTTAAACAAAAGGCAAATTTTCTTAATGAATACTTTGTGGCTCAAACAGATATAAATACAAATGCAGCACCTATTCTTCCTGATTTATCTAATTCTAGTGGTTCAACATTATCCGACATTTTCATCAGTCCTGACGAAGTAAAATCGGTCTTAAAATCACTTCCCCTTGGAAAAGCATCAGGCCCAGACAAAATAAATAATAGAATCCTACGAGAACTCTCAACTGAACTCAGCGGCCCTCTTTGCTCTCTTTTCAACTACTCTCTCCAAATGTGTCAAGTTCCTGATGCTTGGAAAGAAGCAAACGTCTCTCCACTTTTTAAATCCGGTGATCCTTCTCTGGTAAATAACTACCGTCCTATTTCTCTTATTAGCACTATCAATAAAGTTTTTGAAAGAATCATATTCAAACATACATTCAATTTCCTTCATTCTAATAATATTCTTACCCAATTACAATCAGGTTTTGTTCCTGGTGACTCTACAATAAATCAACTGACTTACATATACAATTTATTTGCTCAAGCCATTGATTCTGGAAAAGAGGTGAGAACAGTTTTCTGTGACATCAGTAAAGCCTTTGATCGTGTATGGCATAAGGGCCTTATCTATAAACTTAATAACATTGGAATTTCCGGTCGTCTTTTACTTTGGTTCACTTCCTATCTTGATAACAGAAAACAAAGAGTTGTTCTTAAAGGTTGTACATCTTCTGATAATTATATAAATGCTGGTGTCCCTCAAGGATCCATACTCGGGCCACTTCTTTTTCTAATATATATAAATGACATTGTTCTTGATATCAAAGCAAACATCAGACTTTTCGCTGATGATACTAGTCTATTCATTATTGTTGAAGATCCGCTATCAGCTTCAAATATTCTAAATACAGACTTGCAAACAATAGACAGGTGGTCAAAAAAATGGTTAGTCAAATTTAATCCTTCAAAATCTGAATCAATGTTAATATCCCGTAAAACAAGACAAGTAATTCATCCGTCCATTATTATGCAGGGTCAACCAATAAATGAAATAAATAATCATAAACATCTAGGTATAATTCTTTCAAATGATCTTCGCTGGTCGGCACATCTTGATTACACTAAAACTAAAGCCTGGAAAAGAATAAATATAATGAAAAAACTTAAATTTACACTTGACCGGAAGTCTCTTGAGATCATCTACCTTTCATTTATTAGACCTATCCTTGAATACGGCGATGTCTTATTTGATAACTGTACCAAATTAGAAAAAACGGAACTAGAACTAATTCAACATGAAGCCGCAAGAATAGTGACAGGAACAACCAAACTCGTCTCTATTGACAATCTTATGTCTGAAATTGGCTGGGAAACTTTAGAAAAAAGGAGATACAATCACAAACTCATCTTATTTTACAAAATGAAAAATAATCTCACTCCAGACTATCTCTCTGATCTTGTCCCTTCTTCTGTTGGCTCCGAACATCGATATCCCTTAAGGAATGCCCAAGACATACAGACCATTCGATCACGCACAGATTTTTACTATAAATCCTTTCTACCATCTGTAATAAGAGACTTCAACGCCCTTCCAGTTCAAACCCAGAATGCTCCTACGCTTGCCGCTTTTAAGCGCAGTCTTAAAAGTGAAGTATCAAATATACCGAACTTCTTCTACTATGGTGAGCGAAGAGACCAAATAATGCATACCAGACTTCGAACCAATTGTAGCTCTCTTGCATCTGATTTATTTGATAAGAATATTGCCGAGTCTCCATTGTGTGATTGTGGAGTGGTTGAAAATTCCTATCATTTCTTCTTTATTTGTCCAAAATATGTACATCTACGTCCCAATCTACTAAACACTCTTTCCAACTTTTGCACTCCAACTTTGCATGTTATTCTTTATGGAGACCCTGCTTTACCTGCGGACTCCAACACTGCTATCTTCGCCGCTGTTCATAAATTTATAAGAGATACTAAAAGATTCTAATATGTAATATACTAGTTGTCATACAACATAGTGTTCACACAAGTTTTTTTCCATAAATGATGTTCGTACCAAAACGACAAATGATATAGAAACATCCGCAAACTCCTCTTTTCTCCATCTTTTCTTTATTATTTTCTTTCAATTGCATACATGTATTTGCATTTTTTTTCTTCTTTCTTCGTTTTTTTTTCTTTATAGGGTTTAATTAAAATTATGATAAGCCATGTATTATGTAAACATATTGCTTTTGTTAAAGGAGAGGACTACTATGAGCTATTGTAGCTCTCGGTCCAATTCCTTTCTGCTTAAATTGTAAATTATTAACATGTATATATTATCTGAATAAAAATATGTTTAAACCAAACATTTTTTGCGATAGAAGTATATAAACTATACTGTTAAGACCATAGACATGATTTAAAGTATATATTCTACAGTCCATTGATCTTAAACCACTGCCCGTTATTTTTATATTTTGATACTTTGGTTAATTAATAATTATTTTTGTTTAAAAGAAATAATGATAACATTTAATGGTTAAAATTAAATAACTTCAATGACATTATTATCATGATAATATCGCATCACATTGTATATTTGTATTAATTGTTCAGTAGTTGGAAAGACCCCCCCCCCCCCAAAAAAAAACAAAAAAAACAACAAACAAAAAAAATTAAAAAAGACACCACCTTATCAAATTGTCAGATTGAAAGAAAAAAGAGACAAAGACGATGTCTGATATTTTTCATGAAACTGTCAAAAGTAAAATTAATATACATAATATCGTATGTAAAGTCTGCATCCACTGAATATATTCCACATGTATTACGTTAATATCTATCTATGTATTTTAGTATACTTCGCTTAATCGCATGTTTCATTGTTAATAAAAACGTACCGCATTTTGAATGGAGCCCTCCATTCGATTTCGCCCTACGCATTTTCATTAATAGACAACGCACGTATCTAATTACATATTATGTCCAAATAAAATGTACGGACAAATTTAAAGGTCATCTGGTTAATATTCAAATGTCTTAAAGCATAAATTTATTTTTTATTCTAAGGTTATGCTTAAACCTGTTGCACATCATTTTCCTTGCTGTTAATTTATCAAAGAAAAGAAAAATGTATTTGCTCCAAGTTTAGCACTATGTTATTTATACTTAAAAAAATTCTTGTATATAAATTTGACGTAACCTAGATCAAGAATGAAGGTAAGGCCCTCCATTCAATAACAGAGTAAAACCATATGCAACATAAATGAAAACAATCTTTTCATACGCGCGTATCAGTTATGATATTGGCCAATATACTTAATAACTCTATGAACCGGATATAATCTGCATGTTCACCTGCAACCAATTGTATAAACGTTGGTTAAATTTAACCACTGGGTTAAATCCATGGTTAACTTTTGGGTTAAACTTTGGTTAACCGATTGTATAAAATTTTGGTTAAATTTAACCAGCGTAAATTTCTGGTTAAATTAACCCACGTGTAGGAGGTGGGTTAAATTTTAACCAAACATTAACCAGAAATAAAATGGCTGCCGTTTGTACGCTTCGTCTCAACTTTTGTTCATTTTTGCTTCGAAATAGACTATTATCGGTTGTATATGATGGCAACGATATTTCTTTAAGTTGCGTAGTGACGGGAAACGGAAACAAACTTTTCCAGAGCCGGAAATAAACAGTTTTAAAAATCAGCTGTCAGTGTCGATAATTCGGATAAATCATGATACAAAATGTCATTTTAAACCGATTAAATGAAGATCATACTGAGGATAGACTTGAAGGACAATTTATGAGTTAAATTACGAAGTCATTCTGGACCAGTACGCAGCGGGAGATCCCTGCAAAGACAAACATGAGGCTGTATACTTTGTGATTGATCAGTAAATTTTGTTTCGATCAACACATAAGTGTGCGTTTTCGTGTAATTGTCAATAACAACATGAATTATTAAAGGTTTACAGACTGACAGGATATAGCACCTTAGAGAATCCTCTTGCTGAACTTATCTTTATGATTATGAAGAAGGTATGATAATGTTTTGTGACACTATCAGTTGACAAACAGTTTGGATGACTTTTTTGTGTTTTGTTGCGTTTTGTGTATAAAACCATGCATTATCTGATATGAAAGTTGGCAAAACAAAGAAAGAAGTCATATAAAAGAGTATATTTTGTTCATTCCACATATCATGCATTGCTTCCGCTTTTTAAACAATTGTTATTCCTAAACCAAAAAGTCGAGATTTCTCTGTTGTCAGGCCTTGACATCTTGTGGTCATGTCGCTAGCGAAACAAGCCAATTGGCAGGTTGTCTTGCAGTGTGTGGCCTGATGACACATTGTCGCTTGACTCAAATGGAAGCATTAGCTTATTAGGGCTTAAATCTGTGTCATAGGGTGAGAAAAATGTGCAGCCTGACCGAGACTCGAACCCGGGACCCTCAGAATACCGTTCCGTGGCTCTACCGACTGAGCTATCCTGCCGCTTACACATCTTCTCCCCTATTAAGTGAACAGTTCTGAACCGTGACATACTCCCCTGCTACATTGTAATTCGTCCTCGAATTTCACAGAGTTACAGAGCAATGTGAATCAAACTCTGAGCTATATGCAGTCACAGTCCCCAGTTGGGCGCCAAATGTCAAAGGGTGAGAAAAATGTGCAGCCTGACTGGGACTCGAACCCGGGACCCTCAGAATACCGTTCCGCGGCCTTACCGACTGAGCTATCCGGCCTTTTACACATTTTTTCCCATAATTAGTGAACAGTTCTGAACCATGACATCTGCTTTGTTGCTGGCGACAACAACTCGAGCCATGCGATAGCACAATAAGAAGCCATTCCCTTGATATAAGCCTAGAGTCACAGTCTGGCACGTTTTGTAGCGTCAAGGAAAAAAAGGCGATAAACGACAACGCAACATGCAAAAGTGTAACATATTAGCAACCATACAAATGACTAGAAGAGGTCAAAATATGCAAAAATTCCTTATTGCGTTAGTAATACAGTAGAAATATGGTGATAAATACTGAAAAATCAATCATCAATTGTTCACAACTGTTATAAAAATATTACTTAAAACTTGAATTTTGACTTATCTTAAATTCCTAGTACAATGTACATTTTTAAGCTAATGTCCTTAAAATATGTTGGCCCATCTCATGTAAAATTAATAAAAAAAAATCAAATGTTTATTAAATAGTTTCCAAAAAGAATATTGATGATACATTGATAATTATTATTTTAGCTCTATCAAACAGATTTCAAATGGCAAATACTGTAATACATATAATCATGCTTATTGTTTTCAATCTTTAAAAAAATTCCTAATCAAACTGAAATTTGGAATATCCAAAGCAATTAATTTAGTTATTTATCAAGTTCATTCCAGTATCATAACAGACATATGTGTTTGTGTGTGCATGTGTGTGTTGTTGTTTTTTTTGGTAGAGTACAATACATTTTTCCTATAAATTAGGAAGATTTCCCTGTTGAAAAACATTTCCTAATTTGATCAGCAAAATTTCTAGAATGATGACCTAGGCAATTTGTCTTCTCATCAAAGGTTGATAAAGGGCTTGTTTATTTCTAGCAGCAGGGAAGAATAAACAATGTCATCACCTGATGAAAATTAAACTGTTTTTTACTTAGTTCTTAAAGAAAGTTACAAGCTTTATGATCATGAATTCACACACAAGTATGTATCATAAAGTTATTTTATCAACCTTTTAACTTTCAACTTGTAAAATGTCCCCAAATAGCCTCATTTTTTTTCCAAATAAAGGTCTTTTTTTTAAATTAGCTAAATTTAGGCATACACACTGACACATTCTTCAGAATTTAACTGAACAACAAGATATTTGTTCTCACTTATGAATTATTGAAAAGTATGGAACGCCATGACTGACTTAACATGGGTACAATTTTTTACAGCTGTGAACATATCGTAAATTGGTGCACAAACATCAACATATGATGTTCAAATTCCATTATACGATGCTATTTTGCTATTATACGATGCTATTTTGCTATTATATTATGGTAATGCGCCATCTTATTATGTTTGCTCTTGTTAGTATGAAGTCCATTTTTTATTTCATGATGCTAGTTCGTAGTTATGTGATACAAATTCATCATTATATGATGTTAATTTTCCATTATATGATGTTAGTTCATTTGTATATAAACCATGTGTAACATGATATCATCCTCAGGCTACTTTCTGCTTATTTAGTGGTATATCATCACTACATGGTGTTTATTATTCATTTAAGAATGTCCTGTACGTACTATACTTTGACTTACAATAGTTGTACGATGTAATTATGCCATTCTGCGATCCTTATTTACTCTTATAACATTCTATTTCTTTTTCTAGTATGATTATTTGCATTATCATCATGGTACCATATTTAACATGATGTGTGATTGCAATGTAATCCGTTGTAAATTTCATTGTGTAAAGACACATGTACACTCCATCAACTTCATTCGTTATAAAATGAGCCTGTATGGGAGCTTTAGAAGACACGATGAATTATTATTTCTTAAAATTCATGTTTTATTATGGTCACCAGACATGACTATTTGAACATTTTCTTTGAAATGATGATTATTTGTCCCATTATTACTACGCACGATCAATATATTCCGTGTATTTCCGTGCACAATACCTAATAAATATCAATAATATTTAATTTTGTTGCATTATGATAATTTGTTCCTATTTATTGTTTCAATATACTTCTACAATGGTAAAATGCTACAATATAACAATAGTTTGCATCTTCGCGAAGCTTACTTATCACTATATATCGAAACCTTCGGAATTTTCTTTAAAACAATCGTCAATACAAATAATGTGCCACGTGTAAATAGAATAATATTTTAGATAAATTGGGGCTTAATACAGCCCGTGATACATTCGAACGGGAAAAAATTACACCAGACATCGTCAGCAAAGTATCGGCGCAAGAAATGGAAATGCTCGGTATCTCAAACAGATCTGATATGATGCGGTTAAGAATTGAATCCAACAAATATGGATGCAAAAAACCAAAGATGGATAATTCTCTTTGCGGAGCACCACAATTTGACATTCCAAAGTGTGTTTTGGAACATCTGTTAGACAATGGGTTTAAAGTAAATATTTAAAGATTTTTACTTCAATTTACTTTTTATATATAGCATATTCAAATGTATGCTCATGGTATCCTATATAAGCTATGTATACAAATGAACTAACATCATATAATGGAAAATTAACATCATATAATGATCAATTTGCATCACATAACTACGAACTAGCATCATGAAATAGCAAATGGACATCATACTTACAAGAGCAAACATAATAAGATGGCGCATTACCATAATATAATAGCAAAATAGCATCGTACGTATAATAGCAAAATAGCATCGTATAATGGAATTTGAACATCATATGTTGATGTTTGTGCACCAATTTACGATATGTTCACAGCTGTAAAAAATATACTTATGTTAAGTCAGTCATGGCGTTCCATAGAAAAGGTTGTTTTACTTTTCTAAGGATAGGAAGCTGCTTTAGGTCTGATTTAATGTGCCACAATATAGTACTGAATGGGAAAAAATGAAATTCTTAGCATTAATATTTTCATTCTATATGTACCGGTACTCAAACAGAAATAAATTTTGTTTTTACAATTTCATGTCCATTTCTTTTATTATTATTATTTTGAATTAAACTGCTTTGACTCTAAAAAATACTTCTTCTTTATATAATTAATGTAAACAATGAAAGTAAATATTTATGATTGAACTCAGATGAATTAAAGCATTATTAAGTATATTTAGCATTATACAGTACCTTGGAAATGGCCATGTGGAGATATTATTCAATATCTCATCCCCATTGCTACTCTTGATATTTCTTAGAGGGGAGGGAGGGGGTTAATTAATAAGCAATAAATGGAGGGAGGGAGATAGAGATTTAGACCATTATTCCATTGTTAACTGAGGATGTATTTTATTTATTAAATAATTTATTCAGACTTTCAATGTAGATGAGAATATTTTACAAAATAATAATAATTTAACAATAGATAAAATTATAGAAAACATATTTGGACACTTTTTAATTTTCAACCAGTTATAGACTACATGTATGCACTTATTAAAGTAAATATAGGCTAACCTATTGTTTATTGGGTAACAGTCATATACTATTCATTACATTATGTACATATATTGAAACCCTGGTTTACCTACTTCAATGATATATAGCCTATTCCTAAAGCTACTGGACTAGTATAATGTTGGCCAGCCTCACTGACAGGCTCCAATCATTCATTTAAGTGTTAAGTATTTTTACTAACAAGATACATGTATAAGTAATACAATTATTACATGTATATAAGATGTAAGAATCCTAAACATAATATTGTAGGGTATTAAATAAAAATAATACAAAATTGAAGTAGAGGTAAATTAAAAATCACTTTTGATTGTTCATGAATTAATTATGGTATATTGTTTTCTTTTTCATAATTATTGATCATTTAGTTTTTCCTCTGTTTAGTAAATTTACTGCTGGGGACTAAGTTGATTTTGCATTTGAGTGTTGTGTCTAGTGAGAATTATAAAACATGTTGAATGTTTAAAATAAAGGATGTCAGTCATACATTCACAAAAAAGCAAAGTGATTTTGTTTTCATTAATGTATTTTTCACGTTTTTTTTTTTGGGGGGGGGGGGGGTGACAGGGTGTGATTGTTTTTACTTGTGGGGGGGGGGGGGGGGACTGATATGATATTTAGTTACTGAAACAGAAGTTTCATATATTATATAGTGAAACTGCAGAGAGTAGTTTGGGGCAAAAATCATTCAAAACTTACATCTGATGTTACACAAAAATATTTTGGGTTCGAACGTTTTAGGTACGAATCTGATAGGAAAAATATGCGTCAATACTTCTGCATCGAGTGGTTCTTGTATGAAATTATTAACATTCTAACCATTTTCTGTCCCAGTTGACGGATTATTTTGATATTTGCTCATTTGCAGTACATTTTAATTTGTAAACAAAGCCCATAGCAACCATGCGGTCTCACTAATTACCGACAAGAACCGTCAGTAAAAATGGAAAAATACGAATTAATTTCACTACTTCATCATTTTATAATCACAATTCTTAATATTTTTACATGAAAAACATAATAAATTCGTTCTGAACCATGTTTATAGGCAAATATCTATAGCGACAATATTCGTGGTATACTTGATTTAAATTTAATTCCCGTGACATCAGGAGGTCATAAACAAGTTCATCCTACGTAAAAGTTATATTTTGTACATTTGTTTAATGATGATATGTAATTAGTGTGGTGACAATTAACATCTTAAATGAAAATTTGAATCGATTTTAACTCTACTATCAAAATTTTCGATTGTAATAAAATGGAAGCGTAAACCATGTGTTAATTTTGACATATTCCGCGAAAATAACATAACCGGATATAGAATTTATTGTATGTCGGGATTAGTTTTGGTTAGTTTAACCAGCGGTTAATTTTAACCATTTTGGTTTGTTAACCTTTTGGTTATCTCGGTTTATACAAGTGACTAACCAAATTGGTTAGTTAACCAAAGTTGGTTAAATTTAACCCACGGTTAGCGTTAAACCCAGGGTTAATTTAACCAACGTTTATACAATTGGGTGCTGGGACTACTTTGATATAATAATTATATTAGCCGCTTGGACGCTAACACATTAATAAATGAAACTAATATACACTAAAATGTATCTCAACCAATTCCTTATTTTACTACTATAATTTATAATCTTATTAGAATTTGCCATAAACAATTCCTAGATATGGTTTTTATAAATAGTTTGACTAATTCTTCTGTTGACAAAAGTTTCTATACAATTTGAAAAATTTACTGAATTCTATATAAACCGGTACATCACATTGGCGCATATTGTAAACAAAACAACTTAGAGCAAGTAACACAAGAACAGTGTTACGTTTGAATTGACAACATTTAGTTCTTATATCCACCATTGCACGATAAGTGTCTTTTTATGTTTTCAATAACTTTTACGGACGTTTGATTATGAAGCATTTAGAATATATAATAAAATTCATTTTCATAAAATCAATATTTTCAATTTAAATTTAATGGACACTTTTTGTTTACAGACAGTAAACAAGAAAGCATCAAGTAGAAGTCAAACTTCTGTGATTTCAATTTGCATCTCAAGTTCGAATCTTCATATTGGTGGTTATCTAAAGCTTAAAATATGCAGGTGAATGAAACATCTTCTCATAAGCTTTCTTACAAAGTTGACGTGCATAATTTACATTAACCTTCCCCGCACTACTTTTTTAAGTTAAATCCTCACAGGTTAATGATACACACTAAATTTCAAAATATTGATATATTTTTAAACATTTTAAAACGTCTGCAAAATAAGTGACAGAATATCAAGTTTTACGTGACTTTAATGCACTTTCAATATGAAATCAATGACATTCTTTTGTAATGCAGACACAAAGACACGCGTTTATAACAATAGTTTTCTCGGTCAAAACTATTAATGAAATTTTACATGTTAAACATTATCTTAAGAAACCTAAGACATATTTCAAGTTGAAAGATATCCGTTAAGTCCAATTTTCGAAATAAATATAAAATATATCTATACGAAGCAAGCAACATGTTCCACCATTAACCCGTGCAAAAGAAAGGCATGTATTTACGTAACAGACACATGAAAACAGCGCAACATGATTGGTTATCTTTTGTCTTATCATAATTGTAGGTGATAGAAAAAAGTTATCAACTTTATTAAATCGCACGAGATCCGGTCAATGGACGACCGATCTAACCAGATGTTTAAAAATGTTACAGTTTAAACACCGTTTACACAATCCAGACAAAAACTTCTGATTTTTAGATATCAATTCCTTCTGAAATATTAAAGTGAAGTACCAGTTCTTGAATTAAAGTATCCTCATTTTCTAATCAAGTGTGTACCTTAAAACTATTTATCTAGGTTATCAAATGCGATCTTGATTCTAGTGTCTTAATAACATTTTCACTGTGGCAAATAAGGTTTCATTTTAATTCTAAACGTTAAAATGTTTCCGTATTTAACACGATGTAGTAATGCGGATATTGTTGCAATTTTTTATGTTTAGGAAACATCTATTATAACATGTGTCACCGTCAATCATTTAAATAATGAGACAAAAGATGACAGCATTGTAATTTGTTCGTTACTTCATAAATTAATTCAAGCTATTGACAAAAAGCAAGACACAGGAAACAAGAATGAAATAAAAACCTGAGGCCGACACAATAAAAACTATTTTAAGTGACATTTCACTTAAAAAAATGAATTTCATTTACCATCTTACGTCTAGACAGAATCTGGTATTTATGGTGGCTGATTTGCTACATTGTCACTGATAGCAACAACGCAACCTATATCGTTATCGCCTTTTCGTCTTGTCGCTAGCGTCAACATGACAAAGCGCCAAACGGCGTTGTCGTGCGGCGCGTTGTCGCGATGTCGCTCTGTCGCTTGGCTTATAAGCCAATCCTTCGATTTGAACCTAACAACAATATGACATCGCGACAACACGCTGCATGACATCGCGCCGTTTGGCGTACATCGTAAGCGACAGGACGACAAGACGAAAGTCCGACAACGCGCCGTTTTGGGCTTTGTCCTGTTGTCGCTAGCGCTAACACGAAGCACAAAAGCTTACCAAATCAGCCACTATATGTACTAGACATAACTTTTATTGTTCATTTACTACTTTACCAGTGTCAGATTTAAAAACCTTCAAATCAATTATACGATAATTGTATTTATCAATAAACTTACATATTAATTATTTTTAAACCAACTGATTTTTTTTCCTATTGTATATTATTTAAATCTCTCTTTTCTTCTTCTGAAAGATTTATGCGAATTGTTTTGCTTGACCGAGTGAAAAATTCAAACTTACATTTTTACATCATTAGTAATATGTAAAATGTTTGAATGTAGTTTTTTAAAGCATAATTAGTGTTTCATTTGAACATCAAAGTTTTCAAACTCTATTTTATATGTAAGAAGTGTGTAAATTATAAAGGCCTTAGTCACGATTTAGATAATATAGGCTACAGTCCACTCGTCTTAACCCACTGTCCGTCATCGTTTATTATATCTAAATACTTTGATGATTGAATCATTATATATGTTTAAAAAATAATCGTCACAAAAAGTAATAGTTCATATTTTATAACTATATCATCATCATTATCATGATGTTATCATAAACATGTAGTGTATTGACATTTGAATTATTTGACTGTTCAGTAGTTGAAGATTAAAAGATAAAATGTGCATTAATTTTTATATCTATTGATGTCAGTTTTACTTTATAATTTAATGAAATAATGCATCACATAAAATTGTCATATTTCAATTATTTTGAAAATGAACATAAAAATGCAGACTAAATATTACACAACTACAAAAATAATAAGATTTTAAAAGGCAAAAGAACAAAATATGCATGATAGAAAACATATCAAACGACAAAATAAGTTACCATTTAAATCAAAACATTATAGAAATTAGTATTATACCTGATATTATTTACTATATTCCTTACATTCACTGAAATTCATTCAACATCAATGTGAATACATATTATCCAGGGGTTTAAGTATACTGCGATTAATTGCAAGTTTAAATGGTAATAATCACAAACTTGCCCGTCTTCTTTAATAGACAACGCCTGTATGAAATTACATATCATGTCCAAAGGTACGGAGAATGTTTGAGATCATATGTCATCAGCTTAAGCTACAATGTATTCGAAAGTTTTAAACAATTAATCACATTTTAATTTTAAGGTTATTTTTCAACTGCATTTACAATCGTCTTACATGCATATAGTTTATTTAAATATAACCCTTCTTCAAGAATAAAGGTAATATCCTTCGCTAAATGACAGATTAAAACCATACGCAACATTAAATAAGGCCAATCTTTTAATACGCACGTGCCAATAATCTAATATTTGGTAATAAAGTAACTATATAAACCAGCGATAATATTCCTCTACAATCTGTTATTCTTATAACAAACTTATTATACCTGAAGTACTTTGCTCTAGTAGAATGTTCCGCTTGGACGCTAACACATTACGTAAATAAAACTCATAGAACCAGAAAGACATCTTACTTTTACAAACTCGTAAAATAGTTTCAAATAATTCTAAATTTACTACAAGAACTCGTTTCGTGTTGAAATAATCCCATTGGAAACATAAACAATTCCTTCAAAATGCTTGAAAAACTTGTTCTTGTAATGCTACCAAATTCTGTACATACCGGTAGATCATATAGGCGTATTGTAGAACAAAAGAACATACAGCAAATAAGATATCCAAAAGATTATAAGAACAAAGTTGTAAAGTTTAAAATGCTCAAACGTGGTTCTTGTATCTAACACTGCCCGATGAGTGCCTTTTTTAATTAACTGATGACTAAATTATTTAACACAACTTTTTTTTCAAGCATAGTTTAAAACTTTTTTTGGGTAGCAAACTGTTTTGCATTAGTGACAGCTTATCTTTTTTCAACAATCATATGTACTTACATCATATGATAAACCATGATATGTATTTATGTAGTTTGAAAAACGTATTCGGTTTTCCATTTTAATACTGTAACAAAAGCTTTAAACTCTGTTTAAGTGAAAGAAGTATATAAATCTTTCTGTTAAGACCTTAGTCATGATTTAAAGTATATATTCCACAGTTCACTGGTCTTAAATTACTGCCCGTTATCTTTATATTTTGATACTTTCATGAATAAATCATTTTTAATACTAACGATAAAATTTAATCATTTAAATTATTTGACTTCAATACCATTAGTATCATAATATTATCGCATCACATGGTACATTTGTATTGATTGTTCAGTAGAGCAGATGCAAAGATAAAAATTGTGTCTGTCTCAAAGCGATAAACGTTCATATCTATTAGAATCAGATTAACTTAAATATAATGAAATAAAAACAGCAACAAAAAACAAAAAAACCCACCTTATCAAATTGTCTAATTGAAAGAAAATGATCATAAAAAAAGATTATAAAATGATGTCTGATATTTTTCATGAATATGACAAGCGGTAAAATAAAATTAATATACCTTATACCAATTGTATAGTATAGTCTGCATCCACAGTATATATTCCGCATGTAATACGTTAATACATAATATTATCTACATATTTTAGTATAAAACTTAAATGCGCTTAATTGCATGTTTAAATGTTAATACTACATTTTGAATTGAACACTCCATTAAATTTCGCCCTACGCATTTTCTTTAATAGGCAACACCAGCATCTAATTACATATTATGTCCAAATGTACGGAGAAATTTACAGGTCACCTGCTCAGTATTCGAACGTTTTAAAGCATAAATTAATTTTTAATTCTAAGGTAATGTTTTAACCTGTAACACATCATTTTTCTTGCTGTTAATTTATCAAAGAAAAGAAGAAGAAAAAACATATTTAGCAATATGTTATCTATCCTTACAAAAATTCTTGAATGTAAATTTGACGTAACCTGGGTCAAGAATCAATTCAATAAGAGAGTATAACCATAGCAACATAATTATAAGCAATCTTTTTTTATACGCGCGTATCAGTTATAATGTTAGCCAATATAGTTAATTACTCTATGAATCAGATATAATCTGTACTGTTCACCTTCAACTACTTGAATATAAAACTCGGACGCTCACACATTACGTAAATAAAACCTATACACCCTGAGAGATATCTGCAAACAATTCCTAATTTCACTGCTATAATGTATTACCTGTTGAAAAAATCTGCAAACAATTCCTAATTTCACTGCTATAATGTATTATCTGTAGAAAAAAACTGCAAACAATTCCTAATTTCACTGCTATAATGTATTATCTGTTGAAAAAAATCAGCAAACAATTCCTAATTTCACTGCTATAATGTATTATCTGTTAAAAAAAATCTGCAAACAATTCCTAGATTAGGTTTGTATAAATTGTTTGACTAATTCTGCTGTTGACAATTCTTCTACGACAATACATCTTGAAATGTCTACTGAATTCTGTATAAACCGGTACATCAATTGGCGTATTGTAAACAAAACAACAAGAGCACATAACATAAGAACAGAATTGTTACGTTTGAATTGACAACATTTGGTTCTTGCAGCCAACACTTCACGATCAGTGTCTATTTGAATTAACTGATGTATTCTATAAATAATACATAATAACAACTGTTTTTTTTCTTTTTTTTAAGTATAGTTTATATAACATGCTTTTTAATCTTTTGCCATATTATAGTAAACAGTTACTGTTTTGCTTGAGCGGGTATATTTGTACTGATTGTTCAGTAGTAAGAATAGTATGATAAAAATTGTGTCTGACTTAAATGTCTGACTTTTATACCTATTTATATCAGATCTACCTAATTTCAATGAAAAAGAGAAAAAAATGAACATGATAAAGGGAAAGATTTTGCAAACATTATCAGAACTGACAAATTACTATGCAACTTCCAAAATAACGAAAATCTGGAGTATTGGAGATCCATCAGAAGCAATGAAAACAACAATTATATATCAAAGTGCTGCAGCACTGAATGCGACGGACATGCAACCGGAGAGACATTAATTAAGGCTTCTTTTAGAAAAACAAAAACAAAAACAAAAACAAAACACAAAATATATAACAGAGAAAATTTGTTCCATACAAGTTCGAGATTTGTAGAGCAATATATTTTGTGTCCCAAATTGATATAATTCAGATTTTCTACTTTCAAGCACTTAAATACAGAATGAAATTTATGCCTAAAAACTCTGGTCAAACTTGTAAATCAGTGTCCTTATCGATTTATTCTAAGAAATGATATGTAAATAGAAAAAAAACTATCAACGAAATATTTCTAGAATAAATCCAGGCAAATAAACTTCAAACATAATACATTATACATTTGAGAATGCTATTTAGAATTGCTTCGTGTTATATCATAGTGGGCATACAGACAATAAGATATAAGTCATTTGTATTTTTATTTCTCTTGGATATGTCTCATTAAAAAAAAATTGGTTAAAATCATCAGCAATTAATAGTGTATTTCTTAGATTTTTTTATTTACAAGGTAAAGATGTAGAGGCCAGAGCACATCGTTTTTATTTTAATTTAAATGTCACTTAAGCACTACAGTGTTTAGTTGTCCTTTTCAACTTCACACTAAATTCCATTTTCAACTTGTTTGCTTCTTACAATTGTATAGCATTTCTAAAAGTATTGCATTACAATCCGCTGGTTTATTAATTACATGTTTAATGTGTACTTCCTATAATCGCCTGTCCAAAAATCAGAACAGGTGAAGCAGAATCTATTTTTAGAATAGCGAAGGTTAACTCATATCATGACCTAGTAAAATATGTAAACAAACCACAAGAATCGGAAGTAGAACTGATATTATAACTTCCTTACCATGAAAGACTACATGGCGGTAAAGTGTCTTACATGCATTTTCAAAAATAGATATTTATACTAGCCATTGTACTGTATCTAATATATTAATAACTGCTGAATATTCAGCTAAACCCGCGGTATGAGTCACGAAAATAGTTCTTCTTTTATTAATGCGCGAGTTATCCTAGAGTCACGAAAAACTTTTGATTTGTTAATAATAATGTTTTGTATAATGTAGAAATATTTATTTCCTACTAATTATGTCTTGAAACTCAGAGGTTACACCTTTATTGAAGTATAATTTGCTGTCCTACTTTTTCGACAGCGGTAAATCGTTTCAGCAGTAATGTGCATATTGCGCAATAATACTACGGGACTACAACGTTTTTATCAATAATATACGTTCATATTTTAACTTGGATAACTTAATTTGAAATTGAAAAGGCTAAATATGGAAGACATTAAGAGATCCAGACAAAGTATGGGAGTTTTGAAGGATCAAATTCATGTACTATTTCTTGGGCTGTTAATTGGTTTAGGACACATTGCGCGAGTGTAGCCAACGAAATCCCATGTGTAGATGACTTAGCTCTGAACGCGCCTGAGGGCGCGTCCGTCGCAATAACGAAAATTGCAGGCTCGATTTGATTGATAATGTAAAACATTTAAGAAATACATGCATTTCTGAAATAAATATGGAAATCAATATTAATATGCAAATCGACAAAAATAACACTTGTTTCAAAAATAAAATTCGTCATGTACATGATATTCTACGTAAAGCCGTAACCACTTAATATTTATAAACTATGCACACATGAATTCTAACATCCACGATTTAACTGAGGTAAATTGTTAGTTTGAATGGTAATTACTTGTTTTACGTATCTAATTTGAATCAAAAATGCCATCTGATTTCACCTCTCGCATTTTCTTTTATACACCATGCCTGTATATAATTACATATCAAGTCACAGTGTACATAGAATTAAAGTAATGAAGTTTCAAACCATTTATAAAGTCGTCATTTTAAGGCCTAGAGCTGCTAAATAAGGAGACGTTTCCTGTGATATCATTATTATAAGAATAAGGATATTAGACGTTGCATCAGTCATTAAATCAATACAAATATATTTGCATAAATAAGCCAATTCTTAATCTTCCAAGAAAGATTTCCGTATTTTTTCTCATTACAATGTTATCATTTTGCCTAATTATTATTTAATTTGTACAAAATGGAAGCCCTAGATTTATCATACTTTTCGGAAAGTCACTATCCACATTTTTCATTTTATAACTATTATTTTCTATACTAGAACGTTTAAATTTCATTCTTATTGTTATTATTTACTAATTCTTTCCAGCAACAATCTTCTTTAATTCAAACTTTTGATGTTTATTTGCTGCATTTTCTTTGCAAATTACATAAATATTTTTCCATATCACAAAACAAATTTGTAATGTAAAATGATCAGAATCTTTAAGTAAATTTAGTAAACGTTAATGAATCTGCAGTATCGTTCAATTATTTTTCATATTTTTTTCAGGGAAGAATATATATAATATATATATGTTCAATAATATGTGTTCATAATTTATCTTAATATACATTTAACATTTTTAATTAAGTAATTATCATTTCATAATTGAAGCTTATGTTACAAGTTTGCTTCTTTAAAAAGAAGCATGCGAGAGTTCTTTTAACAGCTGTTGAAGATTTGTTTATTTCGAAAATATTTGGAGATATAAAAGGCACCAGAGATTTTCCAAAACAAAACAAAAAGTTTACAAACAAAAAATTATGTCAAAATTTCAGCAGCCATACTGGCCTTGCTGGTGGGGAACTTCCCTAGTATTTGATTTCTGTAACTAACACACTTATTCAACACACAAATTACTAACATCTTAATGCCTGTATAAGCAAAGGTTCCCCATCATTTCTTTTCTTTTTGCATAATTCCAGCATCAACATACGTTAGAACCTAGAAAGCATATTGCTTTATTACTAAGCTGTTCATCTATCTTTGAAATTTGATCTTCGCAAGACTCACCATTTTTTGTATTCAAATGTTGAATTCTGCTTAAGTCTGTGCTAGGGGCATGAAAGGTAGCTTGTAGTTTCCACTTTTTCCGGCTCAATTAAATCGAGTCTGCAAAATTTTTAGTTTTGCCGTTTAATGCCTTCTGTTTTTCTCTATCTCATTTCTCCTTTGGCTGGTGACAAAAATACACTTTAATGTGACTAAAAGAAAGAAATAACTAATAATCTAAAAAAAAGCTGTATCTTCATTTTCATTTATCAACCAAGTCAGATTTTGTAATTATTACATCAAAGAGACAAAATTTTGAAATGAATAAGTGCTGTACACCTTTTGTGCCTATGGCAATTATAAATCTAACTGTTGCCAATTATCAAACAGAGAAAACATTACTCATTCACGTAAAATACATTAGCCGTTTTTGTTACAAAATTATAATTGTGTCTCTGTTTCTGTTTTTGTTCACTAGAAAGAACATGAAATTTACACTTTTATGTTAAGATTTCACTGCCATATGATTGATAACTGTAAGCTAGTATATACATGATTGTGTTAAATTTTAATATCCAATTTAAGACACATTCATTAAGAATTGGTTAGCAGCGATAAAGAATCGTAGGATGGCCATACCGATTGTTTGTTTAATGTTTTTATTTAATTTTGGAAGCTAAAGCGGTCCAATTACCACACACACAAATACAATAGATAAGTAGCTGGAAGATTGTAATTTGAATATATACAGTCGACTCCACTTATAACGAACTCGCTTATAACGAATTATCGTTAATAGCGAACTAATACTGACATCCCCGGCCGATTCCTTCTTTATTTTATATCAAATCACATCGCTTAATACGTACTCGCTTATAGCGAATTTTCAGTTATAACAAACCATTTTTTCAAGCCCCAAATGACGATAAACATTTAAATTTCCTCGGTTATAACAAACTGTTATAATAATTATTGAGTACATGAATTACACTATCCGATAATTAAACAATCAAATGATTGCACAGGTTAGTTATAGCTTCAGGGAATAAAGATTTTGAAAAATGTTCTCGCAACATAATTTCCTATTTGTTACGAAAAAATTGTATTTCACAGCCTTAGTTGATTGCTGTAAATACCCGATAATTGCCAAATAATCGATATTTTGTATTAGCAATATTAACCAAATGATAATAAACAAATAGCAAAAGAAAACAAATGGTAAGAACTTCATAGACAAATACATGAATAAATATACAATGTATGTACCATATACATAATATATTGCTAAATAAAATGCCCTGCATTAAATAACCGCTGCAGTAAAATACCGTTTACACCGGTAACTACTGAAGAGTATGGCTTTTTCAAGGCAAATTTCCCCATCCAAACAAGTCAGCAAAATGTTGCTACTTCGCTTTTAGCGAACTTCGGATATAACGAACGATATTTTGATGTCCCATTGAGTTCGTTATAACCGGAGTCGACTGTACTGCTTTTGCTAAGCACCGTAAATTTGGCATTTATTACGAAAAATGTAAAAAAAGGTTAAAAAATGTATTGAGTTTGATTGAGCAAGATGTTTTATCGTGAAGTTCCCGCCAGCTAGTCACGGAGAGCATACACTCGTTTTTCTGTGCTTTTAGTAAGAGCAAAGACACGTTATACACTGATTTAACACAGTTTTGGTCATCCAAAGGTAGACTTTTTACATTTGTAAATTTGACATGACAACGCAAAATAATACGAATATAGAGTGTAGAGATAGTGGAGCAAGGTTGCACACACCGTGAGTTGGTTAGGAGCTTGGCGTACCATACACCATTATGTATATCCGTCAAGATACATGGCGAATGCAGACAAATGGTGACGGCAGCAGTTCAAGACCGATTACTGATTACCCAGGCCCGTCGAGGGAGGTTTGCAACAACAACAACGCACCTTCGTAAAGATCTTCTTAACGTTTTTGGTGTCATCGTTTGTACTCAATGCAAATAGACGAAAGTGCAGAACTCAACATGGCTCAGGGGTCCAGGAATACCTAAAGTTGGATATTGAGCGCCATGACCAGTCAGCTTGATCACCCGGCCTAATTTAAATTAAGCAATAGTGGATTGAGCTGCAGGTAAGGATATCAGCTCATCATGTGTAACCTAGAAGCAGCCAGGAGCTTTAGGCTATGCTGTTGTGAGAATGATGGGCCGCTATCCCGCTTCGTAACCTCTGATCCCCTTTCAAAGTTCCATTTTATTTAGTTCCGCCCATTGTATTCTCGTTTAGGGAACACGCTTTCTTTTACTTGGGGACCAAACGCCGCTTTTCATGGAATGGCACGAAAGTGCCACATTGAAGGTTCTGTGATAACCGCCATATGAACAAATCTGCGGATGTTTCTTAATTCAAAATTTCACAATTACCATGATTAACTGTTGAATTCTGCTAAAGCCGGTGCTAGGGGGCGCGGACGGTAACTTGCACTCTCATGACCGTCCATGAATAGGCTCAATCAAACCGAGCCTGCAACATTTTTAATTTTGTCTTGTTGGGCTTTCTTTGGGGATTCTTATTTTACTCTATTTTGATGCTTAGCAAAAGTTAAGTCGTATAAGAAAATGTAGCAGCTGCAGTCGATTTACTCGGCCAAAATATAAAATATTCCTGTTAAACACAAAAGTTAAGGCTATCCAAACTCTAATCTGGTAGAAAAGGCTTATTTAATTTGGTTCCAGAAGGCAGAGTAAGGGTAAATATCATCAAAGCTGCTGATACATGATTTGAATGATATGGTTTAATAAAATACATATTCAATGAATGAAATTCCATATTACCATATTGTAACGTCTAAAATAATACGATAACCCTTTTAAATGACCTTTGAAAAAGGTAACTTATTCATTGATTTATTTGTAATATCTAATTGGTAAGTATTTTTACTTTAATCAATAAGTAATGATAATAATCGTGATTGTGTTTTTGATTAGATAAAGGCATTAGGCAAAGGCATTGCTCTTAATTATAAGCAAATGAACGTATCCAAGAAGAAAGCTAGAATGTCGGAATTGATACATAATTGTACTAATGTAATAAAATAAAGAAAAAACGGAATCCTTAACAAACGCCCTTAACGACAAAATTGCATGCAGGATTTGATAAAGCCTGTTAATGGACGGTACTGGAAATAAAATTCAAAACATAATTACATGTATTCACATTTCGTGAAAATTTCCGTGAGAAAATAACAAAATGTTAAGTAAAGTTTGTTCCAGACCAGACAATATCGTATCTTATCTCAATTTGATAGCTATATTTGAAAACAGATTATTTTACTGTTCCCTTGATTTACGTACAAATGTTCAATACTTCAAAGGATAATTCAAAATTTAGCCTACGATGTTTTATTTTCATTATTTTCACATACAGGGCATGCAGGATCACTTTTATCAAATGAGGATAAAAATTTCTTCCTGACTTTATCATAACAGTTACAGTTAAAGAACTGCAATTTAAACGTTTTACATCATTTAGTTAATTTAGTACCCTCGGCTAATACTATTACACAATAATTTTTCATTTGATATTACGGGGTTTTCTTTTAACATGTCTATTATTTTGTTAATATGTTTTGTGATTATTCTTCAAATCTGACATTTCAATATCGCAATGAAAAACATTACATAAAAGTTAAGTTGAAATGTTATCTCCGGGTAAAAGATATGGAAGATTATTTTATACATTTCATAGAAGAAATATATTCACCCATGTCTTAGATAGCTTTAACAGATGGCAAAGGTAAAATAATGGTGACGAGAACGCAGCAATGATTCCGACTTACTCTATTTTGTTGTACAAAATATGTCATTTTGTAGATTTTTTTCCAAACAAAGTAATCTAACGTTGTTTTTGACTAATTCTAATTTCATATGAAAACGCAAGTTATTTATGAATTTCTGTTGTGTGAGAATATTTCACTGCTTTGAATGTATATATTTAATTTTAAGCAGCAGAAAGTGAAAGAACTGTCATGGTGTAGATGCTTGATGATTGTAAGTGAGATCAATGTCTGATAAGCAACTGTTGGTCTTACTTAACATGAATGAACAAAAATGTATAAATGAAATTGCTTTTATGAATATCATAGCCTAATTGCGGCATTAAGAGCAGAACTGCTAAAGAACCTCAAGAAAAGGTTGCAAGTAATACCAACTTATGTTTATTTGAATTTCATTTGTAGCGCAAGATATTGCTTACTCGCCATCACTCACGAACCGACACTTTAATGATTTAAGCATTATTAATTATATACTCCTTTAAAACACCAAGCTGGCACAGCTCTGCTAACTAAGTCACGGATGATACCTATATCTATGGTGGATGATTTGTGCCCTGTAAATCCCCGGGACGCCAGACGAAATCACCAAAATACGACAGAGTAAGCACTTTGTCGTATGTTCGTGTTTCCGCCTGGTATCCCGCAGAGCTAAAGAACGACAAAGTGGTCATATTGTCGTAATTTTGTGTTTTGCCTGGCACCCAGCGAGGTGAACATTTTGTCGTAGTTTCTTGTTTCATCTGGTGCCCCGCGCATCGAAAAGCAAAACACGAATATCCGACAAAATAGATCACTATGTCGTATTTTCGTGCTTTTCTCTGGTGCCCCGCGAAGAAATATTATGACAAATGGCTCAAATCAGCCACCATATTTATCTAATAAGAATGAATTCAAACGAGGATGCACGCAATCTAGATAGGCACATAATGATAAATCCTAACCAATTATTCTATAAAGTGGCATGTTAAGTCCTTTTAGATATAAAAGGTGCTTAGTGGGAATCCATTGTACTCGTTAATGTAATGCATAATTGCCCTACTTTTTGTATAAATCTAATAGCACATTTATGAATTGTATTTAAAAGTAGGATAAGGCGTCCTGCTGGGCTACTTGCCAGTGGTCCTGTGTTGTGTTAGGGTATACGTCTCTTTAATGTCGCCCTTTCTTGTTAATTGGATATGATAAATATATTGGTTAAAGATCCTGTATGTTGCAATTAACGTTGTTACCACACTTAAGTGAAATTTTATATATGTATATAATTATGCGTCTAAACCAATTTTCATTTTATATATGTATATAATTATGCTTCTAAACCAATTTTCAAATATCGAAGAATATGTAAAATATGTACTGCAAATATTTGTCCACATTAAATGTAATCACTAAAATATATGCATTCATTTCTTATTGAAAAATTTGACATAGACTTGATAGAAAATACATTTTTAATTACTCCCCTTTATTAACATAAAATGTAAATTCGGTAATACCTCTACAAATAATACTTTTTGGTACAATATTGATAAATCCCCATTTGAACATTATATTTATGGTATAAACCCATAAAGTAACAGGATCTTTAATAAGCTAAAGTAACAGCATCTTCTCGTATTTGTAGATTAAAACGTGACAAAAATATAACATTCTATCGCCAATAAAGTTTTGTGTCATGTTAAGCATGAATAAAGTTAAAGCTGCCAATGTCATTATCCGACCATTTTTACTACAAAGTTAACAGTTAACATTTTGTAACATTAATAAAACACATTGCGATAACTTCCCAGGTCAATGTGTCACCATCTTAAATCATTGTACCATATTGTAAATGTCCTTAAAATAGGTCACAGACCATTTAATTTAATGTCTTTATACATCATAATACATAATGGCACAATTATTTATGCTAGACTGATAAAATATAATTTATCAAACAAAATTTTGCTGTAAATTGTGTTTTATCAAAGAGATTACTTTGATATTGTATTTTGTTATTATATTTTTGTTTTGAATTCGCATTCACTGAATCACGTTGATATAGTCTTCAACATAAATCAGGAGCAGAGTAGAGTAACCGCTAAAAGTCATCTCAAAATAGTTCAATTTGTTAAAACAAATCGACACATGTTACAAATTAACTGAAATCTTCAGTTCTAATCCTTCCTTAACTTTGAATATATATCATTTGATGTGCGTTTTTATTGTATATGGTTATTATATACATGGATATTATATAAATTTAAACAAATAGGTACATTTTTCAATTAAAATAAATAGATAATTAGTACAAAATATTAGATGTTACTATAAAATATATATTATGTTTATTTACCTTAAAAGATTATGACGGGAAAGTAACGTCAATGCAATAAAGTTGTAATAATTATAATTAAATTGATCAATTATAACTCAAATTGAGATTTTAAAACAGGATAATTTTATTTTTCCTGGAAAAAAATGTGAAGTAACCAGGTAAACCGTATTATTTTCTGGCAAGTTCTCTGTAACAAAACTTATTTCTCATTAGTTTTGAAAAACATAAGTAATGAACCAGTTTACATTTTGAAACAAATGTCTGCCATAAGTATTATTATCATGTATGCTAGAAAAAATATATAAAATTGATAAATGTATCCAACAGTCGTGTCAATTTTGTTGAGATACTTTATTGATGTTCATGGTTGTTTCTTATTTTATACATCAAAATTTTTTGTTGTTATTTTTTTCCTAATTACAGAGTTGGTATTATTACAAAGAAACTGGGAATGTTACTGTTCAAAACCGGTACCATATTGAAAACATTATGATATAAATAACTTGCAAATAAACAATTCTTCTATGTTATTTTAATAAGCAAACTGTATTGTATTTCAATATTCCATATTTTTTATCCAATTAATTTATTTGCTTTCACACAAACAACAGCATGACCCCCGATGGGTTCAAATTGTTATGGGCATTCAAAAGGTGTTCTAGAGTTAAAACAAAACTTTAACCGGACTCAGAAATTAAATATTCACAAAAATATGGACACATTTCGTAGCATGCTCAAAAGCCTCGGTTATAAATGGGTATGAAATTAGCGCTAATTATTGCTGTTAAAACATTTGTGTTAAATTCAGTGTCTTTGAATATTTGTGGATTTCTAAACTCCAAATTAATTAATTGTGTATTCTAAAACTTATCATCTGAATGCGCAGGGTTACATGTATATTCTTTGCAAGTTTACAGCTCTCATAGCAAATTTGTAATCATGAAACATTTGGCTGTTTAATAGAGAGAAACTGTTACAGATTTAAAGTGCATTCACAGCAAACTTTTATTGCTTCTCAAAGTGAATTGTATAATAAATGTCGAAAATAAACTACTCTCCATAAATCATTTAAAATGCTTCTCTTATATGTGCAGAATCTCATTGCAGCTCATTCTGTTCACAAGTAGAATAAAACTCACAGTGCTGGTAGGTAACACGTGTTTTTTTTATAAAAGAAATAAACTAATACATGCGTTATGAATACAAAATGCCAACAATACAAAAATAAACAATGAAAATTGCCAAACAGCAGAAATATCCTATTTAAAATTTCAATTTTCTTATAATCTTTTACTCATTTTTTACTCAGCTATTTTTGCTGTCTCAAATTTAGGTTATTTTTGCTGTCTAAGATAAGTTTAGATTTACTGTACTATACATAAAAGCTATTACAGTACAATGCATATTACATTGAAAAAAGCTGCAGTACTGTGTTCTAGTATTTATTCATCAGAATTTTTCTGATCATCTACAATATATTAATATCCTTGTAATGAATTAATTTTTATCCCACAGAAGGTTATAATTTCACCATATCATAGAGGTTTCATTGATCTCCCGTATGTTGTAATTAGCTTTACATTTGGCCTGTAAATTGCGTTCTCAAATTATCATGGTGTCGGAAGCTATGATTGAAACGTCTGGTATAATATTATCTAGTTAGCTGTCAGACATGCCAAATAAAATGCTTTCATGATAAGGTGAAATCAAATGCACACTGGTACTATTATGTTCAGGCAAATTATTCTCATATTCATATACAAATCTAGTCCTTCGATTATTTGTTAATCTGAAGCTTTCACTTCATTGGAGGATCAATTTAACCATGTGTATCTCGTTACTTTGGTGAATGGACATTACTTTTTATTTAGAATAAATAATGATTAAATCGAATGGTTAAATTATATAACTTGAAATACATTATTATCATGAAATTATAGCATCACATGGTATATTTGTATTGGTTGTACAGTAATTGGAAAGTAATGATAAAAATTGTGTCTGACTTAAAGCGATAAACGCTCATATCTATTAGAATCAGATTTACTTAAATCTAATGAAATAATATACGTTATCAAATTGTCAGATTGAAAAAGATGAGCAAAAATGAAAACAAATCACAACAATAACAACAAAAAAGTGATGTAATGACTTAGTATAATACAACTCCTAATATAATAATAATAACAAATAAGCCAAAACAGAAAACGTTCATGAAATGTTACATAAATATAGCATACTGTAAAACTTCAATCAAAAGTAAAATTAATAAGCCTGATATCATATATAAAGTCGATGCACCCTTGTTCAAGAATCAAGGTAAGGCCTTTCATTCAATAACAGAGTAAGACCATATGCAACATAAATGAAAACAATCTTTTCAAACACGCGTATCAGTTATAATGTTGGCCAATATAGTTAATTACTTTATGAACCAGATATAATCTGCCTGCACATTGTGTACTGTTCACCTGAACTACTTTGATATAATAATAATAATAATAATAATAATAATAATAATAACAACCGCTTGGACGCTAACACATTACGTAAATTTAACTTATAGACACTAAAAGGTATCTCAAGCAATTCCTAATTTTACTACTATAATTTATAATCTTATAAGAATTTGCAACTAAGGTTTTTGTATTCGCTGCGTAAGCAGTGAATACAGTTCTATCACAATTTGCGGGATTACAATATAAGAATGGGTACCTAACAACGCAAAGTAGTTCTACACAGATTTTCTTGTCACACACAAGTGATAAGATTTTGAATTGTCAGTAGTTCATTTTTGATTGTGTTATTTCTATCGTATATTATTTGCATGTTTTCAGGATATAATCAGTAAAAAATATCATTAGTATTCATTCGCGTTAACTTTGAGTAAGGAAGTAGTTCGTACCAAAACAAAGTTTTCGACGCTATTTTTGTATGTGAAAGCTGATCTCATCATTTTCTAAAAGTAGGTACAGAAAACTTACCAATAGAATTTAAACCTAATGTAATCTGTTTTGGAATTCTTATTTGGATTTCATGATGTGTAAACTAACAGTGTTGATAATTGTGTCTTGATATATTTTTTGTTGTTTGAGTTGTTTCTCTTGGTTTTCCGCAATATCACTAGTTTGTCTATGTTTAAGCGGCTTTGTTTGTAAAAAGTTCAAAGTGTTCTTAATTTATTGGAAATATGGATTATTGATAGTTGGTCAGTATTATTTTGAGTTGCATTTGGTTTAAATTAGTGTTTTATAGAGTGTATGTCATAGATGATTTTTTAATTAAGTAATGAGTGTGCTCTGATTTTAAATGTCATCAGTTTTCGTGATTTGGAACCTTTGAAAATTGTTTTCAGAAAAATCCGTTAATCTAGCTCTCTGTTTACTTAATCTCACATTTCATTCCTATCACTTTGCACATTGTGTTTATTATATTTTGCAGAAGTTACAGCAGAGAGAGAGTTTGACAGTATGCGTGTTTGAAGAAGATAATGCTATTATTGGTACATTCAATTCCACGAACTGGTGAGTTTAGAATTTATTTATGATTATGATGTATTTTATAATAAATTCATTAAATGAACTTATGATTGTGGCGGCCAGTAGAAAGCATATAGCTATAGTAAATTATATGTTAATATACCTACAGGTTAAGTAAGCTGTTCAATGTGTTGTAAATATTTAATGGAAGTGGCTAGCCGTACGGGCCCGTATGGCTAGCCAAAAGTTCTAGCCAGGACACGCTGTATTGGCTAGCCGTACGGCACTTTTCAAAATTATAAGGAAAATGAAAATGCATATGTTATTTTGTGTCTTTTAACGACGACTTTAATCAAATCTCAGCATTTGTCCTAGTGTGTTCACTTTAATAAAGATGCTCCGCAATTTAACAACAACAAAAAAATGAATGTATACGAACAAGCGTTGTATAATCTATCTTAATAAAAGTGTCACAGTTGCATGTTATAACGTCCTTGATTTTCATGCTTATGATTTGTTGTTTTAAGAGTATGAAAGATGAATTGTTTAATCTGTTGATTAAGCACATGGATTGAATAAATAATGATCGGAGGGGAAGAAATAAATAAAAAGAATTAATATTAAAAAATACGGTGAAAAGGAAAAATAATTTAATAATGCAAACTTTCCTTAATGATGAACGATGGACAAACTTCTATACTGTCGGTAATTGACACAATTATCAGAGCCCAACAATTATTTTCGGTGTTTTTTTTTCCAATTTAAAAATTAAACTTAATGAAACAAAAAAGGATTATTATCAAAATTTTGTAAACTATTTCAATTGATGTTATTTAACTGCAACCAAACGCTATTTTTTCTCGACGTCTTGAGATGACAAAGTACATTCTTTACTGTAGCCAACACGGCGATTAATCTCTAAAAATTAAATATTCTTGACTAAAATCCTCGCTTAAAGTCATAAAGCAACTCGTATTTTTTCACTCGATATACCTCGGTTATTTACGTAGATCATATAGAAAGTGTTAATGGGTTTATTGTAATTGACCATAAATTTGGACGTTTTTATTTAAATGATAATTATGCATTTCAGACTTATGAAATTGATTTTACTCTATTTTTATGTTGATGTAATTTGTTTAATTTCAGAGTGTTGATTTCCTCGATTTCATTGACTCGATGATTCATTCTCTGATTGATGATTGTTGAATGTTGATTGAATGTTCTAATGATCAATCAACTTATTGATTTACTGATTGATTGGACATGTCATGGAGCTTAATATAGATGGAGAAGTAACTTAGACGTCATACAGTTAAATTCAGTATTATTGGGGTTGTTCTAAAGCAAGTTATCATGTGTTTCGGGATTTTCCAAGATTTGATGCATCCTGGGTAATAGTAGCCAAAATACCGCCATATTGAATTCCAAGAGGAACATTGACAAAAAAAGACGAAGCATTTTCTACTTACATAAGAAGCAATAGTTATTTATGTTAAAACGTACCATACACACTTTTCCACACAGATATTTCTCAAAAAAAAAAACAATGTCGGTAATGTAAACAGTAGTTCATGGATATCGCCGAAGTTTAACGAGAGTGTGAGAATCGGGGACTAGTGGGAAAACCCGATTATTACCGAAGCGCACTGTGGATCTGAATCTGACTATCAACTATTTTCTGAGCTTCCTATCCATTGTATATATATCTGTGGTATCTGTGGACATGTTAGACGAATATATGTGAACTGTAAGATGTTGAAATGTGCAAAGTTGTTTGTTTAGAAGAGAAAAACACAATTTTTGGAGAAACTTTTTGTTTGAATGATCAAGGTATACACACTTTTTGTAAATGAACATCAGGCTACCATTTTCATAGTAATGGCAGGGCTTCTATTAATGGAAGTTTGGGAGTCATTTCACTCCTTGAATTTGTGACTTCCAAAATGTAATGCTTTTTTCTTCTTTACCAATATTTTGTGTCTTCCAATGTCAAGACATTTTGCAGTCTTTGACTCTTAATTTTGAATCTTAATGGAAGTCCTGAATGCCAATGGACCTACATGTTTTACCTAAATTGTATTGGAAATATGTGAAAAACTTCCTTTTAAAAAGTTTCTAGCTGAAGTTAAGCAGAGAAATGCATTGGATACCTCAGAATATTGCTATGTTGTTAAAAAATTTCCAAGCCTTATGGTCACATATTCAAGGTTAAATTCGAAGAAAGGAAAATAGATTGTCAGGTGTATAGATTTCCAGTCTGCTTATCATTTACATACAATCTGGAAAACTTCAGTAGTGTCACTGGGGTCAAAATTAATCCTGTCTAATGGTAATGTTGTAAAAAGTTCTATTTTTTGTTTAAAGCATAAAGTTTAATGTATATATGTATTATATATGTATTATAATAGAAATTAGATATATGTATGGATATTTTGTGTAAACCAACATGTGAAAACCCTGGAACAGCAATATTGTTAGGTACAATACCATACATTTAAAAGGCAAGAAAGGTACGGTAATAACATGATGATCATTTACAATAGATTTAGAATGCAAGAAAAGATAAAATATCATTCATCGCTTCTAAGTACAAAAAGTGCCATATCACTTTTATATTTATATTAATGTTTACTGCATAAAACACTTTCTTACTTTTCATTTTTAGCTAGACTATACAAAGTATATGGAGAGCCGTCCTTCTTGCCCCGGCGTCCGCGTCCTTATTTAGATTAAAGTTTTGGTTTTCCATATCATCAACCACATCTTATGTGACAAGATTCATAACTCTAGCACCACTATTTTCAGATTTATCTCCCCTTGAACTTAGAATTTTCCTTAAAAAATATTATTTTCTATTGTTACTTCCTTATTTCTTAAGGGATCAACTTCATACTTCAAATATATGTTCCTTATCATCAACCACATCTTATGTGACAAGGTTCATTACTCTAGCACCAATATTTTCAAATTTATCTCCTCTTGAAGATAGAATTTTCCTAAAAAAGGTTATTTTCAGCTCGACTATTCGATAAGAATAAGTAGAGCTATTGTAGTCACCAGTGCGTCAGTGTTGGTGTCGGCGTCTGTGTCAGCGTAGGTGTAATAACTTATGTTAAAGTTTTTGTAATATCTCAAATATCAAAGTCCATTTATATATGGCTTTGAACTTTGCACACATGTTCACCATCATGACCCCAACCTGTAGACAGGAGGAGATAACTGGATCAAGCATTTTGACAGAATTATGCCCCTTTTCTGACTTAGATTTTATGTGATTTAAAGTTTGCATACCACCTCAGATATTTTCATATACTATTGACATCTGGCTAGGAACAAGTTGAAATTTTATACTCTTCTTTGAGAGCATAATAGGACTCTCTTCAAGGCCTATAACAGTAACATGGATTTAAAGGAAAATTTGGCCCTATAACAGTAACATGGATTTGAAGGAAAATTTGGCCCTTTTGTTAACATTTTACATTATCAAGGCTCTTTTTCTATCAAGCACTTATAATGGTAGAGCGTTGCTGTCCTACCGACAGCTATTATTTACTGTTACTTATTTATTTCTTAAGGGATCAACTTCATATTTCAAATATATGTTCCTTATCATTAACCAAATGTTATGTGACAAGGTTGTTAACGCTAGCACCAATATTGCAAGAATTACCTCCCCATGAACTAGTTTTTTTTTACTTGAAAAATATTATTTTTTACTATGACTTCTTTAGTTTCAAAGGCATCTATCTCTTACTTCAAATACATATTCCTTATCATCAATTACATCTTATGTGACCAGGTTCATAACTCTTAAAGCGATATTTTCAGGTTAATATCCCTTTGAACTTAGGATTATTTTTTTTAAAGAAATATTATAATTAATTTAATTTACTTTTTAGCTCACCTGTCACAAAGTGACAGGGTGAGCTTTTGTGATCGCTTTTCGTCCGGCGTCCGTCCGTAAACTTTTACTTTAAATAACATCTCCTCATTAACCACTAAGCCAATTTCATCCAAACTTCACAGGAATGTTCCTTTAGTGGTCACCTTTAAAAATTGTTCAAAGAATTTAATTCCATGCAGAACTCTGGTTGCCATGGCAACCGAAAGAAAAAACTTTAAATATCTTCTTTTAAAAAACCATAAGAGCTAGAGCTTAGATATTTGGCATGAAACATCTTCTAGTGAGTGTCTACCAAGTTTGTTCAAATAAAAGCCCTGGGGTGAAAATTGGCCCCGCCCCGGGGGGTCATTGATTTTCCCTATATGCATATAGTAAAAAATTAAAAAATCTTCTTTTAAAGAACCCAAAAAGCTTAGAGCTAAGATATTTAGCATGAAACATGTTCTAATGGGTGTCTACCAAGTTTGTTCAAATAAAAGCCCTGGGGTCAAAATTGGCCCTGCCCCGGGGGGTCATTGATTTTCCCTATATGCATATTGTAAAAACTTAAAAAATCTTCTTTTAAAGAACTCAAACAGCTATGGCTAAGATATTGAGCATCAAACATGTTCTAATAGGTGTCTACCAAGTTTGTTCAAATAAAAGCCCTGGGGTCAAAATTGGCCCCGCCCCAGGGGTCATTGATTTTCCCTATGTGCATATAGTAAAAACTTAAAAAACCTTCTTTTAAAGAACTCAAAGAGCTATGGCTAAGATATTTAGCATCAAACATGTTCTAATAGGTGTCTACCAAGTTTGTTCAAATAAATGCCTTGGGATCAAAATTGGCACCGCCCCGGGGGTCATTGATTTTCCCTATGTGTATAGCAAAAACTTAAAAAATCTTCTTTGAATAAACCCAAATAGCTAGAGTTAAAATATTAAGCATGAAACATTTTTTAGTGAGTGTCTACAAAGTTTGTTCAAATAAAAGACCTGGGGTCAAAATTGGCCCCGCCCCGGGGGTCATTGATTTTCTTTATATGTGTATAGCAAAAACTTAAAATCTTCTTTGGAAAAACCATAAGAGATAGAGTTTAGATATTAAGAATGAAACATCTACAAGTAAGTGTCTACAAAGTTTGTTCAAATAAAAGCCCTGGGGTCAAAACTGGCCCGGCCCCAGGAGTGTCATTGTTTTTAACTATATGTGTATAGTAAAAACTTAAAAAAAATCTTCTTTTAAAAAGCCCAATGAGCTAGAGCTTAGATGTTTAGCATGAAACATCTTCTTATGGGTGTCTACCAAGTTTGTGCAAATAAAAGCCCTTGGGTTAAATTGGCCCTGCAACGTTTGGGGGGGGGGGGCCTATATACAGGTGAGCGACCTCAGGGCCATCATGGCCCTCTTGTTTATATTTCTTATCATTACACATATGTTGTGCGACAAGCATGACTATTTCCAGAATTACCCAACCCCCCCCCCCACCTTGAACTTATTTATGGAATATATGTAAACAAATGTTCATAGTTTTGTCTTCCATACCAACTTATCTCAGCCTCTTGATATTTGGTATACAGTATTGACGTGGTCCCATACGGTCGGATTTGATTTCAGGTCGGTCGCTCACCACGCCCTGTTTACCGTTTAATTTTCAACATTAATGGTCAATGGTAGGAAATTTTCGTAACAGTTTTTTTAGCAACTACTTATCACAGGCTTTTGATATTTGACAAACAGCATTGACACATGGTCTCATACTGTGGGATTCGATTTCAAGTCTTTCACTCATCCACTTCCTGTTAACTGACTTAGTTAAATTTTCCACATTAATGGTCAGTGGTAAATTTTTTCAAAACATTACAGCATCATGATATTTGGTATAGAAATGCAACTAGGCCTTTTCTGTCTTTGACCCATTTTTTTTTTTTTTTTTTTTTTAATTTTGAAATCATTCATTTATTATTGTTAAAATCTACTTTAATACACTGTACCTTTAAAATACCATGTTCCCAGTACTTTTTATTTACATGCTTAAGTTGTTCTTAACATACGCAAAACAAACTTGTACATTCCTTTATTAGAAATTGTTTTTTTTTATATAACCAGGCACAAGTGACATGATAATATTTATTTATATGCTATTATCATTGTGGACGCAAACTGTAAACAAAGGTATCATTTTTGATTCTAGTCAAAGTAAAAAATATTTTGCATGTGTTCATTATTAATCTATTGAAATTTGACAAACAGTGATTGCACTAGAGTTATATCAGAAAGTTTGTGGGAGCTTTACATGCTCATAACATTTCTATCTTTGTCAGAGAAATATTTGACTTCTGAGAACTATTTTGACTTCAATTTCCGAAGAAACAGGAAACTACACCCCAAATTTAAATGCATAATAACTATTACATTTGTTTGACTTAACTGTTTCTTATGGTCAATAGTGTTACATGTATATATTTTTTTATGTTCATTTTACATTTGCTTGTTTTTCTATCATTTCAAATTTTCAATCCATTGTCTTAATCATTATATAACTTGATTATACCTTAATTATGTAGCATTGTTTTTAGATTTACAGTGTATTTGCAATTTTGTGAACATTTATCAGTAAGTAATATTCTTAATAAAAGAAATTTCACAATTTATATGAAGTACCAAGCCATTTATACAGTGTGTTTCCGATTTATGAAAATGTTTTTAACAAATGACTTAAAATTGAGCAATCACCATACTTTCTAGCATAAGAATCTTAAAATAAAATTACTTAAATTGCGAGTAAGTTGCAATTTTATACATGACATAAACTTACCATGACCACTTTTGTTTTTCATATTAGCAAGTTCTGTATATATGCTTTAATTAGAAAAGAACACTGCTTATGTGTGAAGTAACTGAAATATTGAAAGCTTTATAATAGAATGTTTGTCATGCAACATTAAATTGTGTAAGATTCAGACTATTAGGTAAGGCAATGTACTTATTAATGCTGTTATAATTACATGTATTATTATTGTGAGTAAAAAGGTTCTGGGGATATTTCTATCATGTTTTAACCAGGGGCATAGATAATATACATGGTTTACTTTTTTATCAATATTGCAATTGGTTTTAAAGCTGTGTTTTCTTAAATATGGAATTTATTGAATCATCCTTGACATCAGTATTCTCATTTTTTAGCTCACATTAGCAAAAGCTCAGCTATTACAGACAGTCAAAGATTCCTGGTCTGTCAGTCATCCATATTTCAATAATGTCATATTAGTTTGAAAACGTCAAAAATTCCATTTACTGTGTGCAAGAACGCTTTAAATTAATTTGGTCTTTTGCATGATAAGGTCACAGTAGGTAAAAAAAGATTAGATATTACAACCATCCTTTTCTCTTATTGTCCCATTTTGCTTGTTTTGCATTATTAAAGCCATTTCCTCATGCTCCCATTCCATTTGTAATGTTTCTTTGCAAAAAAGTAAATAACAGAATTTTAAAATTTAGTTTTGACTGTTACGGGCTATTTAAAAATATAATACGCAAACTATTAAAAGTACTTTTTTGTATTTTTTTTAATCTCAGAAATTTTTAAAATTAAAGTATTTTACAAAAATACCTATATTTTCTTCTTAAATTTCATGAAATTAACATGTTCCAAGTTTCACTTTTCATCATGTGAAAAACTGAAATGCTTTAGCTAGGTAATCTGTCTGTCATTACATTTGAAGCTTATGTAGCAATATAGTATTCTAGGTATTGTTACTGTATATATATTCATTATAACATAATTCTTTCATCATGTTAAGGATCTAGTCATGAATGAACTGCATGCATTCATATTTTTGGATGTATATTTTATTGTACCACTTAGAATATGTAATAAAGTTGTTCTCATTTAGTTTATTCTTACTTCTATCCCTCTTTCAATATATTATTCAACAACCAGTGTTAATGTCTCTATCAGATTAATAATCTGTAATTCAGTGGCCCATATTTCTTTATTCTTTACAATTGCAACGTTTTAGTAAGACACATATGCATTTATAATGCGCAGCGAATACATCAGTGCTTTCAGTGCTTTGATTTAATTATATGGACATTTTTGTTATAGTAGCGTAAGAATTTACAATTTCACTCACAATATGGCGAAATGGTACCGTATTCAGAACAAAATTCTCTAATAAAACGCGCGTTCTAATGACGTAATTCAACGCACGTGACATGTCTTACACGGGCCATTGAAGTTGAGTTTTCTAGCACCTGATTTGATAATTTAATAATTGAAAATATTGTGTGATATATAAGAAATATATAGTCAGACTGTGTTTTGTTTAAGACTCGTTATGTCATACTTTTTTCAGACATTTTTCTATCATTTTGTCATTGTGTATGCTAATTACTGTTTAAAAGACTCTGTTGTTATAATAAGCAGTTCCTAAGACAGTAAAAAATAGGAGTCCTAAGAAGCTGATAATTGATGTTGAATTGTTACTTGCGTCTCAGTTTACTTCATGCTGTTATAGACGGCAAAAATGAATAAGGTGATCATGGCGCCACATATTTTCTTGTCTGTTTTGACTGGTTTACTAATTGAGAAGATAGTTTTGGAGCCTTTACAATCATATATATAATTCATATAACCTCGACTTAATAAACAATGTATGTTTCTGTTTCTCAGCGAATTTCCTTTAATTTCTTGAAAATATATCAATTCAATTTTAATTACATGTCACTGACTTTTTAAGCCAACACGGACATAGAAAGAATGAACTATGTAACACAATGCATATAACGTTGAAGTTAAAGGATCCACAAACACATTTTTAAAAAGTAGGAAACCTTTTGTTTTTTTTTAGTTCGCTTTTGTCATTTCTAGCCATACCTTTTATTCTGAGATGGAAAATGTATTTTCTTGAAAAAATTCTTTCCGTTTCTGCCTTAAACCGAAATTTGTGAACCAATTTAATACTTTAAATTAATTATGTTCTACTGACTTTAAAACGAGCTTGATTAGGTTCAAAACCTTCCCTAGGGATATGTTCTCCGTTTCAAATAAGATGTCTGTTCTTGTAAAATGCAAAACGAAATTCATGAAAGTTAATTAATCTGTAGGCCAGTATAGCTGTAATCATATTTCAAGCCTAATTTTAAAAGGATATACTGATTATTATAACAGCCCTGTAGTATAAAATGAAATGAACAAAATATTGAAAGCCGTTATAACGCGAATCAAAATACATAATTAAACAAAACAAATGGCTTAATAACGTGAAAAAGGCTAATTACGCAAAAAAGACATGGTAACGCAAAACAAATGGAGTAATAACGAGAATAAAGTTTTTAAACGCGAATGAAAACGTTGTAACACGAAACGAAAACGCGAATAAATGGATAAATGGTCATTGTCGTCACTGATAAGGAACGATGATTTTTACTATGTATAACTTAGAATATGTGTTATATTTTGTAAGAGTATAATTGCACAGAGTATAATTCTCAAACAATGCAATTTCAATGAGTTGCAGATATTTTGTCACTTCAATGATGTTGCCAATGTTAACAGGACTAGACTATATCTGCAGCATTTTCAAATAATTTCTATCATTGAGAAAAGTTAGTATAGAATTTGAAACCTATTCAGCCACTCGTGCTCCACCAAATCAAATTAAGATCAATTTACAACGGCATGTTGAATTAACTTAAAAAGAGACAATGTGTTGAAATGAGTCCCTCGAGGGATATTCCTCTTTAAAAACAAGATGCATTTTCTTGTAATATGCAAAGAAGAAAATAAACCAGTCCAAGGTCTTGGATTTACTGGATTGAAACAAAAAAGGTTGTCGGGCATTTCTTATTTCTATTCTAAAGAAAATGAAATATGACCTATAATACGTATTTTGATTACTCCTAAAACTGTCAGTTGTCTTTAATCTAAATAAAAGTTAGTCTCAATAATATTTTTAAACAACAGTAGTTCATATCAAGGAAAGGAAAAAGCAAATCTAATATTTTTAAACATCTACACTTTTATCATTTGTGAATCCTCCAGAGCAATGGAAATGTTTGAAAATGTTTAGTTATTCTCATAAGCTGTATCGGTTATAGCAAACCATCCACGTTCTTTATCACTCTGTCACACGTTTTCAACATTTAACAGTTTATCAATACTGGAGGCGTTGGAATATAAGGACCCATAGGACCAGTGGATACAGCAATACAAAGACGAAATTATGTTAGATATCCCACACAACTTCAAATTTCAAAATCTTTTCATATAAAAAAGAAGATATTAAACAGTTCGGTATTCCATTTAACATTGAATAAATTGTACATGATATGTGTAAAACATTTCTTAACATTAAACGCAGCTTTTTGACAAAAGTTAATCTTATAAGGATGTTCTCCATGTAACATCCATGCTAGAAATAGTGTGTGTCGTTTGTATATAGCATTTGTTTGTTATTCATCAACAGGACTAATTTGTTGTACAAAACAAAAAAAAAGACAGGATATTATTTTCTTTAAAATTAGCTAAGTAGCGTAAGAAATAACATCTTCCTTCACAACATGGCGAAATGGCACCACCTTTTGAAACAATTCTTTACTAAAACGCACGTTCAAATGACATGTCTTACACGGGCCGTTGAAGGTGAGTTTTCTAGCACGTGATTTAATAGTTGAAAAGTTTGTGTGATGTGTCAGAGATATATAATGAGACTGTGTTTTGTTTAGGACTTTTTCAGACACTTTTCTAGTATTTTGTCATTGTGTTTTCTAATTGTTGTTTAAAAGACTTGTTATAATATGCGGTTTCTAAGACAGTGAAAAATAGGCGTCCTAAGAAGCTGACAATTGATGTTGAAATGTAACTGGAAATATCAGTTAACTCCATGCTGTTATAGACGGAAAAAATGAAATAAGGTGATCATGGCGCCACATTTTTTCTTGTCTGTATTGCCCTGATCTCAAATTGAGAAGATAGTTTAAGAACGTTCAAGTCTAGTTCTTATTCAATTATATATATAATTCATATAACGTCGACTTGATAAACAATGTATGTTTCTTTTTCTCAGCGAATTTCCTTTAATTTCTCGAAAATATAACAATTCAACTTTAATTACATGTCACTGACTATTTAAGCCAACGCGGACATAGAAAGAATGAACTATGTAATACAATGCATTTAACTTATTCTTTTCGTGTTGAAGTTAAAGGATCATTAAACAATCCACATTTTTAAAAAGTAGGAAACCTTTTGTTTGTTTTCAGTTCGCTCTTGTTATTTCTAGCCATACCTTTTATTCTGAGATGGAAAATGTATTTGTTTTAAAAAGTTCTAACCGTTTTTGCCTTAATCCGAAATTTGTGAACCAATTTAATACTTTAAGTTAACTATGTTGTACTGACCTTTAAACGATCTTTATTAGATTCAAAACTTTCGATAGGGATATGTTCTCCTTTCAAATAAGATGTCTGTTCTTGTAAAATGCAAAACGAAATTCATGAAAGTTAATTAATATGTAGGCCAGTATAGCTATAATCATATTTCTAATTTTAAAACGATATACTGACTATTATAACAGCCTTATAGTATAAAATGAAATGAACAATATATTAGAAAGCCGTTATAACGCGAATCAAAATGCATAATTAAACAAAACGAATGGCGTAATAACGTGAAAAAGGCGTAAATACGGAAAGAAAAGACATTGTAACGCAAAACAAATGGAGTAATAACGAGAATAAGGTCTTTCAACGCTAATGAAAACGTTGTAACACGAAACAAAAACGCGCGAATAAATGGATAAATGGCCATTGTCGTCACTGATAAGGAACGATGATTTTAACTATGTTTAACTTAGAATATGTGTTATATTTTGTAAGAGTATAATTGCACAGAGTATAATTCTCAAACAATGCAATTTTAATGCGATGCAGATATTTTGTCACCCCGATGATGTTGGCAATGTTAACAGGACTAGACTATATCTACAACATTTTCAAATAATTGCTATCATTGAGAAAGGAAAATATAGAATTTGAAACCTATTCTGCCACTCGTGCTCCACCAAATCAAACAAGATATGTTTGTTAAACATGTATGCCCCCTATCAGCAGCCAATTAGTCATGTTATAAGGTTATTATGCATGACTTCTGACCCAGTGATCAAACAATTAATAAGGGTTATCAAGTATCTACTGGTCATGACCTTGACCTTTGACCCAAAACTCAATAGGGGTCATCTGCTGGTCACGACCAATCATCATACAAAGTTTGAAGTTCCTAGGCCTAAGCGTTTTAAGTGAATTGATCAGAAACCGTTTTAACCTACAAGGTCAATGTGACCTTGACCTTTGACCCCTTGACCCCAAAATCAATAGGGGTCATCTGCTGGTCATGACCAATCACCATGCCAAGTTTGAAGTTCCTAGGCCTAAGGTTTCTTTTATTATTGATCGGAAACCGTTTTAATATACAAGGTCAATGTGACCTTGACCTTGACCCCAAAATCAAAAAAGGGGTCATCTGCTGTCATGACCAATCACCATGCCAAGTTTGAAGTTCCTAGGCCGACGCGTTCTTTAGTTATTGATCAGAAACCGTTTTACTTACAAGGTCAATGTGACCTTGACCTTTGACCCCTTGATCCCAAAATCAATAGGGGTAATCTGCTGGTCATAACAAATATCACCATACCAAGTTTTGAAGTTCTAGGCCTAAGCGTTCTTAAGTTATTGATCAGAAACCGTTTTTACTTACAAGGTCAATGTGACCTTGACCTTTGACCCCTTGACCCAAAACTCAATAGGGGTCATCTGCTGGTCACAACCAATCATCATTCAAAGTTTGAAGTTCCTAGGCCTAAGCGTTTTTAGTTAATTGATCGGAAACGTCAAACCGCTTTTACCTACAAGGTCAATGTGACCTTGACCTTTGACCCCTTGACCCCAAATCAATAAGTCATCTGATGGTCATGACCAATCACCATACCAAGTTTGAAGTTCCTAGGCCTAAGGGTTCTTAAGATATTGATCGGAAAGCATTTTTACCTACAAGGTCAATGTGACCTTGCCCTTTGACCCCTTAACCCCAAAATCAATAGGGGTCATCTGCTGGTCATGACCAATCACCATACCAAGTTTGAAGTTCCTAGGCCTAAGGGTTCTTTAGTTATTGATCGGAAACCGTTTTTACCTAAGAGGTCAATGTGACCTTGACCTTTGACCCCTTGACCCATAAATCAATAGGGGTCATCTACTGATCATGACCAATGACCATATTAAGTTTGAAGTCCCTAGACCTAAGGGTTCTTTCGTTATTGATCGGAAACCGTTTTACTTACAAGTACAATGTGACCTTGACCTTTGACCCCTTAACCCCAAAATCAATAAGGGTCATCTGATTGGTCATAACCAATCACCATACCAAGTTTCAAGTTCCTAGGCTTAAGGGTTCTTTTGTTATTGATCGGAAACAGTTTTTACCCAAGAGGTCAATGTGACCTTGACCTTTGACCCCTTGACCCCAAAATCAATAGGGGTCATCTACTGATCATGACCAATCACCATACCAAGTTTGAAGTTCCTAGGCCTTAAGGTTCTTTAGTTATTGATCGGAAACCGTTTTTGCTTACAAGGTCAATGTGACCTTGACCTTTGACCCCTTGACCCCAAAATCAATAGGGGTCATCTACTGGTCATGACCAATCACCATACCAAGTTTGAAGTTCCTCTAGCCTTAAGGTTCTTTAGTTATTGATCGGAAACCGTTTTTGCTTACAAGGTCAATGTGACCTTGACCTTTGACCCCTTGACCCCAAAATCAATAGGGGTCATCTACTGATCATGACCAATCACCATACCAAGTTTGAAGTTCCTAGGCCTTAAGGTTCTTTAGTTATTGATCGGAAACCGTTTTTGCTTACAAGGTCAATGTGACCTTGACCTTTGACCCCTTGACCCCAAAATCAATAGGGGTCATCTACTGGTCATGACCAATCACCATACGAAGTTTGAAGTTTCTAGGCCTAAGGGTTTTTTAGTTATCACTCAGAAACCGTTTTTACCCAAGAGGTCAATGTGACCTTGACCTTTGACCCCTTGACATCAAAATCAATAGGTATCATCTACTGATCATGACCAATCACCATACCAAGTTTGAAGTTCCTAGGTCTAAGGGTTCTTTAGTTATCACTCGGAAACCATTTGGTCTACGGACCGACGGACCGACAAGTGCAAAGCAATATACCCCCTTTTCTTCGAAATGGGGGCATAATTAAGATCAATTTACAACGGGATGTTGAATTAACTTAAAAAGAGACATTGTGTTGAAATGAGTCCCTCGAGGGATATTCTTCTTTAAAAACAAGATGCATTTTGTAATATGCAAAGAAGAAAATAAACCAGTCCGAGGTCTTGGATTTACTGGATTGAAACAAAAAAAAGTTGTCGGGCATTTCTTATTTCTTTTCCAAAGAAAATGAAATATGACCTGTAATACGTATTTTGATTACTTCTAAAACTGTCAGTTGTCTTTAAACTAAATAAAAGTCAGTCTCAATAACATTTTGGAACAACAGTAGTTCATATCAAGGAAAGAAAAAAGCAAATTTAATATTTTTAAACATCTACACTTATATCATTTGTGAATCCTCCAGAGCAATGGAAATGTTTGAAAATGTTTAGTTATTCTCATAAGCTGTATCGGTTATAGCAACCATCCACGTTCTTTATCACTCTGTCACACGTTTCAACATTTAACAGTTTATCAATACTGGAGGCGTTGGAATATAAGGACCCATAGGACCAGTGGATACAGCAATACAAAGACGAAATTATGTTAGATATCCCACACAACTTCAAATTTCAAAATCTTTTCATATAAAAAAGAAGATATTAAACAGTTCGGTATTCCATTTAACATTGAATAAATTGTACATGATATGTGTAAAACATTTCTTAACATTAAACGCAGCTTTTTGACAAAAGTTAATCTTATAAGGATGTTCTCCATGTAACATCCATGCTAGAAATAGTGTGTGTCGTTTGTATATAGCATTTGTTTGTTATTCATCAACAGGACTAATTTGTTGTACAAAACAAAACAAAAAGACAGGATATTATTTTCTTTAAAATTAGCTAAGTAGCGTAAGAAATAACATCTTCCTTCACAACATGGCGAAATGGCACCACCTTTTGAACACAATTCTTTACTAAAACGCAGGTTCAAATGACTTAATTCAACGCACGTAACATGTCTTACACGGGCCGTTGAAGGTGAGTTTTCTAGCACCTGATTTAATAGTTGAAAAAGTTTGTGTGATGTGTCAGAGATTATATAATGAGACAGTGTTTTGTTAGGACTTTTTCAGACACTTTTCTAGTATTTTGTCATTGGTGTTTTTTCTAATTGTTGTTAAAAGACTGTTATAATAAGCAGTTTCTAAGACAGTGAAAAATAGGCGTCCTAAGAAGCTGACAATTGATGTTGAAATGTAACTGGAAATATCAGTTTACTCCATGCTGTTATAGACAGAAAAAATGAAATAAGGTGATCATGGCGCCACATATTTTCTTGTCTGTATTGCCCTGTTGAGAAGATAGTTTAAGACGTTGAAGTCTAGTTCTTATTCAATTATATATATAATTCATATAACGTCGACTTGATAAACAATGTATGTTTTTTTTCTCAGAGAATTTTCTTTAATTTCTCGAAAATATATTAAATCAATTTTAATTACACGTCACTGGCTAGTTTAGTCAACACTGACAAAGATAGAAAGAAAGATAGAAAGAAAGAAATAATGAACTATGTAGCTCAATGCACACATCTTATTCTTTTCCATTTGAAGTCAAAGGAACCACAAACAATACATTTTTGTTTTTAAAAAGCTAGGAAACTCTTTGTTTTCTTTAGTTCGCTTTTCCGCAAACATGACTATATCTGCAATAAAATCTAGCCATACTTTATATTCTGAGATGGAAAACGTTTCTGACTTATACCGAAATTTATAAACCAAATTTAATACTTTTAACTAATTATGCTGTATTAACTTTAAAAAGAGCTTAATTAGGTTCAAAAGATTCCCTAGGGATTTGTTTCTCCGTTTCAAATAAGGTGTCTGTTCTTGTAAAATGCAAAACGAAATTTCATGAAAAGTTAAATTTTAGTATGTAGGCCAGTAAAGCTGTAATGACCATATTTCAAGCCTAATCGTTAAATCGATATACCTGGGTTAATTCAAAACAGCCTAATATAAGAAAAATAAAATGAAATAGAATATTGGAAAGCCTTAAATAACGCATAATCAAAAACGAATATGTATAACGTAATAAGAGGAAAAGACGTAATGACGCAAAAAGACATGGTAAAGCAAAACAAAAGAGGCTGTAATAACGAGAAATAGGTCTTTAAAGGGAAGAAAACGTTGTAACAACGAAACAAGAAAACGCGAATAAATGGATAAATGGTCATTGTATCACTGATAAGGAACGATGCCTTTAACTATGTAATAACTTAGAATATGTGTTATATTTGTAAGAGTATAATTTCAGCAGAGTATAATTCTCAACAAAATTGAATTTTAAATGAGTAGAAAACTTTGTCACCTCAAAGTTTCCAAGTTAACAGGACTAGAGCATAACTGTTCAACATTGTGAAATAAATTAATCATTGAGAAAGTAATATAAGAATTTTGTGAAAACCCTTTTTGGCATCTTTCAATATGCCAAATTCAATCACACATCGCCAGATTACATCGGGCACGGTTAATAACTTTAAAAGAGAAAACAACGAAAGTTTGAAATGAATCTTGGGAATTTACATTTAAAAAAACAAGAATTGGCTTTTTAATTGTAATAAGAAAGGTAAAATAAAAACCATTGAGGTTTTAGATTGTCATGTTGTAAAGGTTGAGGCATTTTTTTTCCGAAAGAAATGAAAATGTTAATTTATAATTAAATATTTTCTGTCAGTTGCTTTAAACAAAAATCAGTTTAGTAAATTTAGAAATGAAGTTTTTGATCAAGGAAACAAAAAAGCAAATCTAATATTTTTTAAAACATCGACACGTATTACATTTGTAAATTGAATTATTATCTGAGCAATGGAAACGTATGAAAATGTTTAGTTATATCTCATAAGCTGTATCTGTAAAAGCAACCACCCACATTCTCTATAATTCTGTCACACGTTTAAGATTTTAACAGCTATCAATACTGAAATGTTGGAAATAAGGACCATGAGGACGAGCAGATACAGCAATACAAACGACACAATATATTAGATGTCCACACAACTTCACATTCTTTTCCAAAAAAGTAAAGATTTAAAAAGTTTCAATTTTCAATTTAAATTGGAATAAAGTGTACATAAATATGTTTAAAACCCCTTTTTAGATTAACGCAGTGTCGTGTCAGGAAGTTGTTCTAATGCATAAATTGACAAAAGTTTATCTTTTAACGATGTTTTCCAGTAACATTCTTTAGTATTTGTAGTTTTAAGAATGCTAGAAATATTATATACCGTATGTATACAGCATTTGATTTGCTTTTCATCTACAGGACTTATTTGTTGTACATAATAAAAAGCAAAAGACAGGACCCCTTAACACTATTTTATGAAGATCATTCACTTTCATTTGTGTAAATTTAAAACATTTTAACCACGTTATATCGGAAAAACAAACATGGTCTGTTCACAAAAAAGTATTTGATCGTTTCGATGGTAGTAAAAATGGAAATTACAGCTACCCTTAAACATATAAGAATTCATTTCAAATAAGACAAATAATCCATGACACGTTTGCAATCTATTTAATATCTATAAGCATGTAGAATATATATTGTGTTAAACTTAATTAACTTATTTGTAATATTTTCATATATTTTACTAAACGTGAAAAAGCAATGGAGCAATGGAAATGTATGAAAAGGTTCAGTTAATGATCATAAATAAGCTGTATCGGTAATAGCAACCACCCACAATCTCTATCACTCTGTCACACGTTTCAACATTTAACAGTGGTGTTGGAATATAAGGACCCATAGGACCAGCAGATACAGCAATACAAAGACTAAATTATGTTAGATGTCCCACACAACTTCAAATTTCAAATTCTTTTCATATGAAAAAGAAGATATTAAACAGTTCAGTATTCCATTTAACATTGAATAAATTGTACATGATATGTGTAAAACATTTCTTAAGATTAAACGCAGCTTTTTGACAAAAGTTAATCTTATAAGGATGTTCTCCATGTAACATCCATGCTAGAAATAGTGTGTGTTGTTTGTATATAGCATTTGTTTGTTATTCATCAACAGGACTAATTTGAGTGGCGGCATGGCCGAGTGGTTAACGCTTCGGACTAGTAATCTTATGATCGCTAGCCGCATGGGTACAAACCCTGACAGGGGCAAGTCGTTGTTTCCTTGAGCAAGAAACTTTACCCATTGCTCAGTACGTTGGTTCCCGGAACGGTTCAAAGGTTTTATAACTAATAGCTTCCCCCAAACGAACTAAAATAAAATTTTGTATAAACCAGGACTAATTTGTTTTACAATACAAAACAAACAAAGCACCCCTAGGCGGAGCATTTTTATGCCCAAATATTTTTAGTAGGATAGACCTTGACCTTGACCTTGTGACCCCAAATCAATAGGCTTCAACCCAATATGGACAATCATCCTATGAAGTTTGAACATTGTGGGCCAAATGGAAACTTAACATATGCTCCGGAATGTTTTTCAGCTATCAAGGTAAATAGTGACCTCACCTTACCTTTTGATCCAAAATCAATAGGGTCTTCTACCCATATGGACAATCATCCTAAAGGTTGAACATTGTGGGTCAAATGGAACTTAAGTATGCGCCGGAAAATGTTTTTTTCAGTATCAAGGTAATAGGGACCTTCACCTTGACCCTTGTGACCAAAAAAAATAGGGTCTTCTACCCAATATGGACCAATCATCCTATGAAGTTTTGAAACATTGTGGGTCGAATGGAATTAAGTTAAGGCTCCGGAAACTGTATAGTTAGTAAGGTAATAGTGACCTTGACCTTTGACCTTTTTGACCCCAAACTCAATAGGGGGTTTTCTACCAAATATGGGACAATCATCCTATTCTTGAAGTTTGAACATTGTATGCAAAATGGAACTTAAGTTATGCTCCGGAACAAATTGCTAACGGACGGACGGACGGGCGACGACGGACGGACAGACAGACAGACGGGACGCCAGGGGGTATAACATAATATTGCCCCTTTCGGGCATATAAAAGACAGGATATTATTTTCTGTAAGTTAAGCCTAAGTAGCGTAAGAAATAACATCTTCATTGCACAACATGGCGAAATGGCACCACCTTTTGAACACAATTCTTTACTAAAACGCACGTTCAAAATGACTTAATTCAACGCACATAACATGGTCTTAACACGGGCCGTTGAAGGTGAGTTTTCTTAGCACCCTGATTTAATAGTTGAAACTTTGTGTGATGTGTCAGAGATATATAATGAGACTGTGTTTTGTTTAGGTTTTTTTCAGACACTTTTCTAGTATTTTGTCATTGTGTTTTCTAATGTTGTTTAAAATACTTGTTATATAAGCAGTTCTAAAGACAGTGAAAAATAGGCGTCCTAAAAGTTGACAATTGATGTTGAAATGAAACTGGGAAATATCAGTTTACTCCATGCTGTTATAGACAGAAAAAAATGAATAAGGTTGATCATGGCGCACATATTTTCTTGTCTGTATTGCCCTGTTCTCTAATTGAGAAGATAGTTTAAGACGTCAAGTCTAGTTCTTATTCAATTATATATATAATTTCATATAACGTCGACTTGATAAACAATGTATGTTTTTCTCCTCAGAGAATTTTCTTTAATTTCTCCGGAAAATATATTAAATCAATTTTAATTACACGTCACTGGCTAGTTTAGTCAACACTGACAAAGATAGAAAGAAAGAAATAATGAACTATGTAGCTCAATGCACACATCTTATTCTTTTCCATTTGCAGTCAAAGGAACCAAAAACAATACATTTTTGTTTTTAAAAAGCTAGGAAACTCTTTGTTTTCTTTAGTTCGCTTTTCAGCAAACATGACTATATCTGCAATAAAATCTAGCCATACTTTATATTCTGAGATAGAAAACGTTTCTGACTTATACCGAAATTTATAAACCAAATTTAATACTTTTAACTAATTATGCTGTATTAACTTTTAAAAGAGCTTAATTAGGTTCAAAAGATTCCCTAGGGATTTGTTCTCCGTTTCAAATAAGGTGTCTGTTCTTGTAAAATGCAAAACGAAATTCATGAAAGTTAATTAATATGTAGGCCAGTACAGCTGTAATGACCATATTTCAAGCCTAATTTTAAATCGATATACTGGTTAATTCAACAGCCTAATAGTATAAAATAAAATGAAATAAAATATTGGAAAGCCATTATAACGCATATCAAAACGAATGACGTAATAACGTGCAAAAGACGTAATGACGCAAAAAGACATGGTAACGCAAAACAAATGGCGTAATAACGAGAATAAGGTCTTTAAAGGGAATGAAAACGTTGTAACACGAAACGAAAACGCGAATAAATGGATAAATGGTCATTGTCATCACTGATAAGGAACGATGCCTTTAACTATGTATAACTTAGAATATGTGTTATATTTTGTAAGAGTATAATTGCACAGAGTATAATTCTCAACAAATGCAATTTTAATGAGTAGAAGACATTTTGTCACCTCAATGATGTTGCCAATGTTAACAGGACTAGACTATATCTTCAACATTGTGAAATAATTACTATCATTGAGAAAAGTAAGTATAGAATTTGAAACCTTTTTAGCCACTCCTGTTCAACCAAATCAAATTAAGATCAATTTACATCGGCATGTTGAATTAACTTTAAAAGAGACAATGAGTTGAAATGAGTCCCTCGAGAGATTACTTCTTTAAAAAATAAGATGCTTTTTCTTGTAATATTCAAAGAAGAAAATAAACCAGTTCGAGGTTTTAGATACATAAAAGTGTCAGGCATTTCCTATTTCTTTTCCAAAGAAAATGAAATATGACATATAATACATATTTTCTGTCAGTTGCCTTTAAACTAAAAGTCAGTCTTAGTAATATTTTAGAATGACAGTTCTTATCAAGGAAACAAAAAAGCAAATCTAATATTCTTTAAACATCGACACGTATAACATTTGTAAATTGAATTATTATCTGACGATTGTCTATTCCTCGAGAGCTATGGAAACGTATGAAAATGTTTAGTTATTCTCATAAGCTGTATCTGTAAAAGCAACCACCCACATTCTCTATAATTCTGTCACACGTTTCAAGATTTTAACAGCTATCAATACTGCAAATGTTGGAATATAAGGACCCATAGGACGAGCAGATACAGCAATACAACGACACAATTATATTAGATGTCCCACACAACTTCACATTCTTTTCCAAAAAAGTAAGATTTAAAACAGTTCAATGTTCCATTTAAATTGGAATAAAGTGTACATAATATGTTTAAAACCCTTTTTTAGATTATACGCAGCTGTGTCAGGAAGTGTTCTAATGCATAATTGACAAAAGTTCATCTTTTAACGATGTTTTCCAGGTAACATCTTTAGTATTTGTAGTTTTAAGATGCTAGAAATATTATATACCGTATGTATACAGCATTTGTTTGCTTTTCATCTACAGGACTTATTTGTTGTACATAATAAAAGCAAAAGACAGGACCCCTTAGACACTATTTTTATGAAGATCATTCACTTTCATTGTTGTAAATTTAAACACATTTTAACCACGTTATATCGGAAAAACAACATGGTCTTGTCACAAAAAAGTATTTGTATCGTTTCGATGGGTAGTAAAAATGAAATTACAGCTACCCTAAACATATGAAGAATTCATTTCAAATAAGACAAATAATCCATGACACGTTTGCAATCTATTTTAATATCTATAAGCATGTAGAATATATATTGTGTTAAAACTTAATTAACTTATTTGTAATATTTTTCATATTATTTTACTAAATAAAAAAGCAATGGAGCAATGGAAATGTATGAAAAGGTTTAGTTATTCTCATAAGCTGTATCGGTTATAGCAACCATCCACGTTCTCTATCACTCTGTCACACGTTTCAATATTTAACAGTTTATCAATACTGGAGGTGTTGGAATATAGGGACCCATAGGACCAGTGGATACAGCAATACAAAGACGAAATTATGTTAGATGTCCCACACAACTTCAAATTTCAAATTCTTTTCATATAAAAAAGAAAATATTAAACAGTTAGGTATTCCATTTAACATTGAATAAATTGTACATGATATGTGTAAAACATTTCTTTAGATTAAACGCAGCTTTGATAAAAGTTCATCTTATAAGGATGTTCTCCATGTAACATCCATGCCAGAAATAGTGTGTGTCGTTTGTATATAGCATTTGTTTGTTATTCATCAACATGACTAATTTGTTGTACAAAACAAAACAAAAAGACAGGATATTATTTTCTTTAAGATTAGCTAAGTAGCGTAAGAAATAACATCTTCATTCACAACATGGCGAAATGGCACCACCTTTTGAACACAATTCTTTACTAAAACGCACGTTCAAATGACTTAATTCAACGCACGTAACATGTCTTACACGGGCCGTTGAAGGTGAGTTTTCTAGCACCTGATTTAATAGTTGAAAAGTTTGTGTGATGTGTCAGAGATATATAATGAGACTGTGTTTTGTTTAGGACTTTTTCAGACACTTTTCTAGTATTTTGTCATTGTGTATTCTAATTGTTGTTTAAAATACTTGTTATAATAAGCAGTTTCTAAGACAGTGAAAAATAGGCGTCCTAAGAAGCTGACAATTGATGTTGAAATGTAACTGGAAATATCAGTTTACTCCATGCTGTTATAGACGGAAAAAATGAAATAAGGTGATCATGGCGCCACATATTTTCTTGTCTGTATTGCCCTGATCTCTAATTGAGAAGATAGTTTAAGAACGTTCAAGTCTAGTTCTTATTCAATTATATATATAATTCATATAACGTCGACTTGATAAACAATGTATGTTTTTTTTCTCAGAGAATTTTCTTTAATTTCTCGAAAATATATTAAATCAATTTTAATTACACGTCACTGGCTAGTTTAGTCAACACTGACAAAGAAAGAAAGAAAGAAAGAAAGAAAGGAGGAAAGAAAGTAATGAACTATGTAGCACAATGCACACATCTTATTCTTTTCCATTTGAAGTCAAAGGAACAAGAAACAATACAATTATTTTAAAAAGTAGGAAACCTTTTGTTTTCTTAAGTTCACTTTTCCGCAAACATGGCTATATCTGCAACGAAATCTAGCTTTACCTTTATTCTGAGATGGAACCAGTTTCTGCGAAATTTATAAACCAATTTAATACTTTCAACTAATTATGTTGTACTAACATTTAAAAGAGCTTAATTAGTCTCAAAAGTTTCCCTAGGGATATGTTCTCCTTTTCAAATAAGATGTCTGTTCTTGTAAAATGAAAAAAAATCATTAAAAGTTAGTTAATATGTAGGCCGGTATAGCTGTAATTTTATTTCAAGTTGAATTTTAAACCGATAGACTGACTGGTTATAACAAGAGCCGTATAGTATAAAATAAAATATTGGAAAGCCGTTATAACGCGAATCAAAATGCATTATTAAGCAAACCAAATGGTGTAATAATGTAAAAAGGGCGAAATTAAGCGAAAAAATACTTAGTAACGCAAAACGCATGGCGTAATAACTCGATTAAAGGCGTTTCTACGTGAATAAAATCGTTATAAGGCGATGGAAAAGGCGTAATAACGCGAAAAAGGCAAAAAGATAGAGAATTCAAAGACGTTATAACGCGATACAAAAGGAGTTATAACACGAATAAAGGCATAAAACGGACGAAAAGGCGTAATAACGCGAATCAAAAGACGTTTTAACGCGAATAAAGGCGTTATAAAACGGACCAAAAAGACATAACAACGCGAAACAAAAGTCATTATAACGCGAACTGAAAGGCGTAATGACGCGACTATGAAAAGTTGATCAAACCCCGTCAGTAGCAAGCCTTTGTATCCGTGAACAAGAAACTTTACATTCATTGCTTCGTACTGGTTGGTTCCAGCAACTGATTCAAGAGTGTTCCAATTAGCATAAAGCTTCAAACAGAATCGAACTTTGATAAAACTAAACTAATATGTGTTATATTTTGTTAGAGTATAATTGTACAGACTGAGTATAATTCTCAAACAATGCAATTTTAATGAGTAGCAGACATTTTGTCACCTCAATGATGTTGCCAATGTTAACAGGACTAGACTATATCTGCAACATTGTGAAATAATTGCTATCATTGAGAAAGGAAAGTATAGAATTTGAAACCTTCTCATCCACTACTGCTCAACCAAATCAAATTAAGATCAATTTACATCGGCATGTTGAATTAACTTTAAAAGAGACAATGAGTTGAAATGAGTCCCGAGGGACACATTCTTCTTTAAAAACAAGGTGCCTTTTCTTGTAATATGCAAAGAAGAAAATAAACCAGTCAGAAGTCTTGAATTTGCTGGATTGAAGCAAACACGTTGTAAGGCATTTCCTATTTCTTTTCCAAAGACAATATAATTTACCCATTCCATATATTTTGATTACTCCTAAAATTGTCAGTTGCCTTTAAACTAAATAAAAGCAAGCCTCATTAATAGTTTGGAACAACAGTAGTTCATATCTAGGAAACAAAAAGTAAATCAAATATTTTTAAACATCGACACTTAATGCATTTGTGAATTGAATTATTATCTGACGATTATCTATTCCTCCAGAGCAATAGAAATAAATGAAAAGGTTCAGTTATGCGCATAAGCTGTATCGGTAAAAGCAACCACCCACATTCTCTATAATTCTGTCACACGTTTCAAGATTTTAACAGTTTAACAATACTGAAAATGTTGGAATATAAGGACCCATAGGACGAGAAGATACAGCAATACAACGACACAATTATATTAGATGTCCCACACAACTTCACATTCTTTTTCATAAAAAACAGATCAATGTTCCATTTAAATTGGAATAAAGTTTACATAATATTTGTAAAACATTTTCTTTTGATTATACGCAGCTTTGACAAAACTCCATCTTATAAGGATGTTCTCCATTAACGTTCTTAGTATCAGTAGTTGAAAAATGCTAGAAATAATGTATATCGTATGTTAATATAGCATTTGTTTGCTTTTCATCAACAGGACTAATTTGTCGTACAAAACAAAAACAAAAAACAGGACTTCCGTGATGCCATTTTTTTCAGACACATTTTTATGAAGATCATTCAGCTTCGTTGTTACAAACATAAACGCTTTTAACCATGTCATTGCGAATTTCGGAGAACAACATGGTCGCAAAAAAATGTATTTGTATCGTTTCGATTGGTAGAAAAATGAAATTACAGCATTCCTTAACATATGAATATACAAAATATAAAACGTGTTAAAACGTAACACTATTATTATTATTTTCTAAATAGAAAAACATTTATATGGTGCTCTGTCAACATTGATGAACTTTTGAGAATTTTTCACTATAGACGTAATTTATCCAAAACATTATGTTAAGGACAAAATTCAAAACATATTGCAATATTTACTACATGGTATCCTCCGAATGGAAAAGAAATTGATTACAAATCTTGTTCGACAATCATGCTTGCAAACATTTTGATTAATTGAGTTGGTGATAGAAAACCAATTTCATACAACCATGTTTAGACGACTTTGTAAACAGAAGGTGTAATTTGAAATTTGATATAGATTAGATTGTTCCATTAAAACAATTAATAACACATTTTCGTTGCCTTAAATGGCTTAATGACATCTCCTGAAACTTAAACATAAATTCCGGTCAAAAGATGCTTGCTACACATTTTTCTTATCTCTTTTGTCAAATTTGAAGAAACTGCTTGTTACGTCACGGACCTTAATTGTCAATTAATGTCCTTCGTTACGTTTCATTTCCTTTCCTTTCCTTTTTAAATAAG